>NC_079416.1:12949257-12976757 GCF_026213295.1 Gadus chalcogrammus
CCCCCCCCCCCCGACCACAGAGGACAGCCAGGAGAGAGACGCACACACACAGAGCAGCCCTACTTGTGCTGATTGTTAAGCCGCCCGCCCGCGCACTAAGCTACGCTCATCCCCCCCCCCCCCCCACCACCCCCACACACCCACAAGCACCCACCTCCAGCCCCATTGGCACGCTGCCCGCCGCTGCCCTCTTAGCTCTCTCTAAAGTAATTAATCTCAATTTGTTTTTCGATCCACCGAAACCTCCTTACCTCACCCGACCTCTCATCAACTCATCTCTCTGTCCCCCGCGTTCCCCGCCTCACCCTTCCCTTCCTTCCTCCCTCCCTCCCTCTCTCACCCTTCCCTCTCTCCCTTTCTCACCCTTCCCTTTCTCCCCCTCTCTCCCTCCATCCCTCTCCCCCAACTCAACCTTCCCTCTCTCTCTCTCTCTCTCTCTCTCTCTCTCTCTCTCACTCTATCTCCTCCACCTTCCCGCCTCACCCTTCCCCCTCTCCCTCTCTCCCCCCCACCCCTCACCCCTCATAGCGGTGGACGTGCTGAAGCACGAGGTGATCTTCAGCGTGGTGCGCCTGGCTGCCACCTGCATCATCTGCCTGGGCTTCCTGCTGCTGCTGCTCCCCGAGGAGTGGGACTCGGTCACGCTGCGCTTCCTGGCCAACATCGCCGAGAAGAAGTCGGACCAGGACCACGGCGAGGAGCTCACAGAGTCCAGTGTGCACACGCGCAGCCGCAGCCGGGCCAACGGCGCCGTCTCCATACCGCTGGCGTGAGGGCGGAGCCCGCACGCCTGCTACTGTTAACCGCCCACCTTGCCTTGCATTGAAGCTCTCTGTCTGAAATCTTTGAATGAAAAAGCCCCCGTCTTGCTTCTCCATGGCCACACACACACACGTAGAGAGAGAGAGAGAGAGAGAGAGAGAGAGAGAGAGAGAAAGGCGAGAAGTTCTCTGGCAGGGCGAGCGCACACACGCGCCCGCGAGAGACAGGTCCGCAGAAAGACGGCTGAGACTAAAGTACTGAACCTTTAACTGTGACTGGTTAATGAGAAACCTTGTTGTAGTCGGGGGAGGGGGTGGTCTCCCTGGCACGCCCCTACCTCCAGGAGAGGGAGAGATATAAATAAAATGAACGTTAATGCTAGATTAAAAAGGGTGGAAAGTATCTTTTTTTTACTTTCTTGAACTGGCTATGTCAAGTCCCGCACGTACCGGAAACACACAGACCTGATTGGCCGTGACGCAGCTTCTCAGACTGTATTCTGTGAATATCAATATTGGCAGGGCCTCTTTGGCTCAATTGTATCTGTATTTATTGAATTGACTAGGAGGTAAACGATTATTTAAAATGTGCGTGTAATTAAATAGTATTATATAAGAATGGGAATTATAACATTGCAAATGTACAGGATCTTTTTGTTTTCTAATAAAAGACTGAAGACACACAACTATATTGTATTTGTGTTAGTGTTTTTTTGAGGGGACTTACATTGCAATGATGCTATTGACAAGTCAGCTTAATAGAAAATACATCTTAATATGAGATTTAAAAATCACCCAAGGTGGTCATTTTGGCCCAAGACCTCTTCTCAAATCCCATCAGCTACAGTAACCCTGGACTGAACAAGTGACCAGATAAACAGCTCTTTGTAGAACCGCTGCGGCTAGTCCCTGCTCCTGTCTGAGGCCTGCTGACCCGACATCAAGCCTTGTTGGCAGACCGGCATAATGGGCTTCATCCAATCCCAGTCATTTTTGGAGCGATTTGTAGCTATGATGACTGCACAACTTTGTGTTGTTTTGAAATGTATCAGGGTTCTTGTCAGTCTTAATGGCAACAACAATTAAACGTATTCTCACCATGAACATGATTCATAGCACATAGTTTCTCCTGTGATGTAACATCTATCAGTAATGCGCACACTTGGTTAGAGAGAGCATGCCTCCTTTTTATAACAACGGCACAAAACTACAAGCGATTTAGTCTGGCTTACAGACCAAGACAAGGCGATCTGCAAACGTCAAGACGATGTTCAGCGTAGTAGAAGTAAGCTGAAGTAGTCGAAGTAATAGAAGAAGTAAACTGAACATGACCTAGGACATCAACATGGTCCCACCAGGAGTAGGATGAGATTGGCAGAGTGTCAGTTCTACTCAACGAATGCTGTTTCAGACATGAAGTCATCTCGCGGTCACTGGTGCCTTAAAAAGCCTTCACTGGGATCAGCGAGCGGTTATGAGTGGAACATTTGAATAAATGAGGGAGAATATAAATGTCTGCTACATCAGAGATAAAATAATAACATCAATAAAGTATGAGAACAGATTTAGCCAATTTCCAGTGCCACAACCGCTTTTTTCTGGAGAATAATCTGTCAACTCTAGAGGTCCCTGGGAGCCCTTTACCCCTGTCTGCGCTTTGCTTTCCTAAATAAATAAAGAATAACAGGCGCTTTCAAGCATTCACTTATGAGTTACAAAGTAACCCTGTGGGGAGAGTTGCCATAGAAACTTCCTAGCTCATTATCATAAGAAAGTCAAGCATGAAGGAGAGGGAAAGAGCACACACACCTACAACACTGCCACAAGTACAAGCAATAGTGTTGCTCCTCTCGCTTATTGGATCTACACAGAGGGGTGTCTGGCAGCAAAGCTTCACAGGGGTGGTGTGGGAGACCTTACTACTTGGGTTGGGCATGCAGAGATCAAGGACCATCTTCACAGTCAGAGGACGTCAGAGATCACACCTGTCGGATTGGCTCATAGGTCATAGGTCAAAGGGTCAGGCGTTTCTTTAACACAGGCCATCGATGTTCGGCAGGATTTGATCATGCTCTGCATTGTGTCATTTGACCAAAGCCCATTGAACAAATATGTAGCTGGAAGAAGATTCCAGGGCATTTCGGACTAGATGTAAAAGAGAGTTAAAGTAACCTGCTTAACGTTTGTCTCACTGCCTGGTGGTCTGGTGTCCACGGGGGGAAGTGGTCTTCCGCCAATGGGCTCCTGGGAGTCCAGGCCCAGGTTGAGCCAGGTTGTCCCGGTTCACAGCCAGGACCAGGACTCAGAGGCACAGACGCCTGGAGACCCCGGACCCCGATGGACGCTCCCCGCTCTGCCCGTCCCAGCCGGTCAGAGGACCAGGCTGCCGCCGCTGAAACGAGCAGAGACCACCCCGTCCACACCCTCAGGTCAGTCCCGGTCCTCACTCTCAATCACGTCTGTAATTGGAGCATGTTTGTGTACGTGCATTGTTACGAGTCCTGCTTCACAGGGAATCATAAATCCGTTGAAAGCAACAATCGGAGCATCATTCACTCTCATCCTCCCAAGCGACTGCAGGTCAGAGTGCATCGTAAACGTTATTCATCTTTTCCATCTTCCATCTTCTCATCGTGTCTTGTACTTTCATGCTGTTTGCGACTGCTTGCGTTACACTGTTGTGGTTGTTTTAGGTTGTGATCCAATGCATCCATTGCCTCTCCATAGATACTGCAACCACTGGTGTTTCCTATTGGTCACACAAACACTGGCACAGCAAATGCCATGGTAAACCAGAACCAACAAACACAAAGCCGTCCATTTTGTTTTGTCATCAACTAACTAAATAAATCAATGGATAACGAGGGCATTTCTGGGTTGTTCTCTCTTGCAGTTGAGTGGGGGCAGAAGTGGGGGTATCCCGCGGTATTCTACACCCAGAGAGGAAGAGCACCATGGAGCCATCAGTCAAACGCAGGTAAACCTCAGCCTATAAAATGTCTTGATAGTCAGGGACATTTTTTATCACTTGGCCCGATGTTCAACGAAAAAATACTTCTGGAAAATAATGCTTGAAATAAAATAATAGTGGGAGAGAGAGGGAGAGAGAGAGAGCGAGAGAGAGCGAGAGAGAGAGAGAGAGAGAGAGAGAGAGAGAGAGAGAGAGAGAGAGAGAGACAGACAGCTGGTGAACTGAGAGTGGCGATGCAGTGGGTCTGATTAAAGTACCGTTGGAGTGCTAAGTGTTCGGGGTGGGGGTGAGGGGGGGGCAGCCTAAGTCTGGCCCGCAATAGGAACCACTTTTGGGGGAACAGGATACAGGAAAGACCCTGTTGTTATATACGTGCTCCCAAACCCACAGACACACATACAAACACTCACAATATATATATATATATATATGATGTTATCTTGTATTTCATTCATCCGGATCAGATTCCCCATACTTAAAATCATATTTTTTTGTGGCCCCCCAGGAGGGGTTTCTGAGGGCTCAGGGGGCTCTCCGTCAGCAGGCCTATCAGCACAGACGGGCCCACCACCGGCAGGCCAGGGAACACAGGAGGAGCCAGAAGAGCGCCCACCCCTCTAACGGTGTGAAGGAACATGTTATTATATCTTCTGGGGCAGCTCATCTCTAACCTCAGGTCCCATCATGGTTTATGTGACCGCCCCCTCCTCCTCCTGCAGGAGGTCCGAGCAGAGAGGAAGGACGGCTGGTGAGACGCCCCGCGGAGAGGGACGTCTTCTGGGGGGAGTACAGCGGAGGAGAGGGGTTGGATACCAGGGAGCTCCTGCTGCAACCAAGCCCCCTGCCGCCTTTAGGGAAAAGGGATGAGACATGACCAGGTCGTCGCCCCCTCGTGACCCTCTGGACAATAAGAGCCTCACCTGGCCCGAGGCAGACTGATTGGACTCTGGGGCTCGGTGAGGCTGCACACCTGTTGAGCAATCAGTGTGCATAGGTTATAAAAACGGACAACACAGAATAAATGAGTTAAGTCGGGGTGGGGAGAGAGAGAGAGAGAGAGAGAGAGAGAGAGAGAGAGAGAGAGAGAGAGAGAGACAGAGACAGAGACAGAGACAGAGACAGAGACAATAGAGAGAGAGAGAGAGAGAGAGAGTCGATGAGAGAGAGGAGGAGAGAGAGGAGAGAGACGAGAGAGGGGGGAGGGGGAGGGGGGGGGGGGGGGGGGTGGGTAGGGGGGGAGGGGTGGGGGGGGGGGGGGAGAGACAGCGACAGACACACAGAGAGAGAAAGAGAGACTGACACCCCAAGAGAGAGACACAGAGAGAGAGAGAGAGAGAGAGAGAGAGAGAGAGAGAGAGAGAGAGAGAGAGAGAGAGAGAGAGAGACAGCTGGTGAACTGAGAGTGGAGAGAATAAAAGGTGTACATTATTATTCTGCAAGAAGGATCTAGGGCACTAATCATGATCAAGTGGAAAGGTTGTGTTTGTTAATCTGGATTACAGAGGTTTTGGAATCTGAGGTGTGATAAACCAATGACCAATGCAACCATGTAAGCAAACCACTTCTGTTACGATAATAATTATAAACCTTGCTGTGAACCATAATTTTCAGATGAAAATTATAGTTTACTATGCAGTCAAATTTATTGTATTTGTCAGTACTTTATAGTCTATGTATATAGTACAACTCTGGATGAAATTGGAGTTACTTAAAGAAATAGGATATGGCGCCATCTAGAGGAGACAGAAAAGCAAAGCCAGAATTCAGCCAGCGGACCTAATACGCACTACATTGATGGTGACTATGGTTTACAAAAGAGATCCGCATTTTATTCCATACAAAGAAAGGATAGTTTGTATCTAGGACATTTACACACTTGTTGTTGGGGTTGAAGTTCCCTATCACCCGATATTACAGAAAGAGGTCTCTCTACTTCTCAAGCTCTTAAGCCTGGCTCTTAGGCTTGAGGAGATTGAGAGATCACATAGCTTGAAATTAAACACCTGGAGCCACAGCCACACCTGGGGCCTCTGAGGGGCCACAGTCACCAACATGCTCCTCAGATTGCAATGTTGGACTTGTCTTAAATTGTCACAAGCTGCTAAGAAACATATACTGCCAATGGGAATTATTGATGCAAGTACATGGCGAAATACAGAGCTGAATTTATTAGAAAATAAATGGTAGAGTCAAGTGTTATTGGAGGTTAATGGAATGAACCAAACTCTACCGCTGGGTTTCCGTATTGGGCTTGTCTGTGGCGTATATCTCCACAGATGAGTTAGTAGTAGTAGCAGTAGGGATTAGGGAATGACTTAAAATAATAAATAATGAAGACCCTTAATAACAATAAACCCTTTTGCAACAACCACTACACCACAAGTCCTCTCTCTGCTTTGACTCTAACAGATTACTCTGTCGTTTACCAAACGACGACCAAAGGAGTAAAACATGAATAACCTCAGGCACACCCGACCGTTCAGATGGCCGCAATAACCCCACCCATCTACTTAGCAAACCATTTAATCAACAAAGCAATGTGGCCCAGTCAGGGGTCCCGGGACGGCAGACTCAAGGAGCCAGGCTGACCGCAGGACTAAAGATACTGCCGGGCTTTAAAGCAGCTCTTCAAAAAGAACCTGTTCCTCCCCCTCTGTGTTTTCCAGTCCACCGGCCATACACACTAGGCCTGAAAGCAAAATCAATGAGGAGTCGCGGGGAACGCGGGCAGGCCGGTGTCTGCCACTTCATACGACTACATAAAGGAAGGTGAAGGATGCCGTGTGAGCAATTGGTTCCAATTGATAGAGGATTGGTCACGGTCAGCTTTCCGAGTTGAAATCCACGTGAGAATGTGGCGCTCGGACCAGCGAGGGGGCACGAGGGGCCAGAAGTGGACAATGGGCCCCTCAAGAGAAGTCTGGCTGCAGTAAGAGAGGGGACATAAGCCCCTGTGATTTAACCCTTCCTCCGCTACTTCTGGAAGATATGCCTAGTGCAATGCAAGCTTTTTCCTTGTTTGTGTGTGTGTGTGTGTGTGTGTGTGTGTGTGTGTGTGTGTTTTACATGTTCATGAGGGAGAATTGTAGAGCTGACTGAAACATCTGAATGACACATGACACTGAAAGATACATTTTACGATTTGCAACAGTTACAAACTATGGCAATCGCCGGAGGCCCCCCTCCCCCCTATTACTGTATTCTCTCTAATTAGCCTGCCGTTACTAGCTGAATGGGAGAGGCTGCTTTTGACAGCCCAAGGGTCAGATCTCAGTCTTCTGGCTGGAGGGGCTGTATACTTCAGCCAGTCTCTGGGAGCCCGGGAGGGGTCAAAGGGTGGGCGAGGGGACTGAGGGAGGGCCGACTTCTGCCAGATCTCAAGAGGAGCCCCTTTTGTGGCACCGAGACACAGGTCGGTCCGCCCAGGGCCCCTCGCAGTCCCCCACTCCTCGAGGGCCCCAACAGCTGACAGAAAAGTAAAAAGGGCCCCAGCTGCTAATTATGTGGGGGATGGAGGGCCGGTGAAGTGAGACTGTCAGAGAGAAGGGCGGCTCTCATATGTGACAGGGTTAAGGGGCGGCATGACGGGATGAAAGGAGCTGCTGCCAAGTGGCAGGTATTCATTAAATGCCGCTTTATGCAAAATATCACATTGGAAACACCTGATTATTTCCTAGATAATGTAAAATGCTCCTAAAGCACCAATATCTGAAATAAGTGACAGCAAATACTCCAATGGACGGCACTTTAAGCAGTGTAGTAACTTTATTTTTTCACCACTGTTATGGTATTCAGTTCACGCACACGTAAGCGCACACGCACACACACACACACACACACACACACACACACACACACACACACACACACACACACACACACACACACACACACACACACACACACTTAATCTACTGTAATTATTGTGTCCCAGTAACGTTAGAATGAGATTGGACGCCTGCCATTACATTCTTCATCCTGCATCGATCACACATTTGTCAACAATATTCTGACGGAGCTTCCTGTCCAGCCTACAGTATCATCTGCCCAGAAGACACGGGAGCAGGACCAGTGGAGTTCCAAATGAAGTACTCTTTGGACTGAAGCTCCCGACCTGCAGAATATAACCACAGGGTTGGAGATTTGAATGTGTGCAGCAACAGAGGAGAGTAAGTTTACAAAAGGTGTGAAGGTGAACTCACATGTGACGATCTTTGGCTTGGCACAGGAGTAAACCTGCACTGAATGCTGGTCCACGGAGCACCCCGAGAGAGTCAGGTCAGGCACTTTGAAATACAACTGAAAAACAAGCAGTATGGTGCATTTAGATCACACACACGCAGGAACACACACCCTGTGTGTATGTGGGTCAATTGTTGCGCTAACTTGTCACCCCCTTATCTTTTCCTCACTGCTTCATATGACTTCTTTCTGTGGATAGGTATTTGGGAGGAATGACTAACACAGAAATAATAACGCTGCATTCACTAAGGCAAAAGGGAATTTTGACAATAATTTATTGTGCTCCTTCTAAAGTTTGACTATTTTAGGAAGTGAAATTGGGTTAGGGGAGGGAGGCAGGATGTTAAAGCAAATATGTCAAATGAGCAAATTTGAATGAGGAAAGGGATTTGACTCTTACTTTGATGTAGGCTGTGAGGTCTGTGCAGAGGGGGTCCACCGGTCCCGGCAGCTGACCTGAAAAGCGGATCCCACCTTCCATGGTGACCTCCCTGGACTTTGGGAACTTTTGGCCTATGTCACAGGGGACAGTGAGGTTATGGTCAGTGAGGGTTGGTTTTCAAGCGATACAGCTTCTTCAAGCCTTAATCCTGCTGCATAAGGTAACGACGTACCCAGTACCCAAACCAGAAGGTTCTTCTCTTTGTTGACATCCAGGTGGCCGGAGCTCACCTTCACATCCACAGTGCTCATCTGAACCCTGCACATCCCAAACAAAAGTCATGTTTAGTTAATTCAAGACATGCTTTGGTCAAACTGAATTCAGATCCACGTCAATGAACATCCATATATCTATTTATCCATCCATCTATCTTAACAAGCAGGTAGTGGTTAGGCATCTTGGCAGGGATGCATACTACAGGTGGACCCTGGATACTTCATCTGAGAGTCAAACACCCTAAGGAACCTCCATCATGTCCACTATGCAGTTCAATTAAGGAGATTTAGAAAGGTCAACATAGAGCAAAACATAAGCGGAGGGTAAAACCTGTTCATATGTATTCATACAACTTGCTTACCGGTTGAAGAAGGGCAGGCGTGCTTCACAGTATTCAAAAGTGTTCTTGACGCTCTCGTGCAGCTTGAGGTTCACACTCACACGCAGATGGTTCACCTCCTGCTGCTGCTTCAGCTGGTAGGAGCCCAGGATAGGAGGCACCGGCACCTGAAGAAACACAAAGAAGAAAAATCTAAACGTCCCCTTAATCATCAATAATATTACATTTTGACAGGCGTGTTTTCCGATCTCTGTACCTGAGATGTGTAGCTGCATAGTTTGAAGGGCTCCAGCGGGGGGCAGAAGGGGAACTTATAGGGCCCGGAGAAGGCCGAGCCGTCCCCGTCGTCCACACTGCTGGCGTTCAGGATGCTGGAGTCCAGCGACGTGACGCACGGATGGGCCAGGATGTCCTGCAGGGGGGAGCCGTTGGGGGGCAGCGTGAGGGTCACGGTCACGTTGGGGAGCACCCCTTCCACGTCACACTGAGGAAGAGAGCGGTTGAGGATGCATTGTGGGAGAAGGGGGAGAAATCAGATCCATTAGAGGCAACCCCAATTTTTTTGTAGGAACTCAAACTCATTTAAAAAGGGAGGCAAGAACAAAGGCTTCCCATCGTGTGACATCTACGTACTTTGCATGTCACGGTGCCGTAGACGTCCCAGAGGTCTTGTTTGCTGGGGTCGCCGTACTGCATGCAGCGCACCGTCTCCGTCAGTGCCACGTTGACCGCGGGCCGTCCGCGGTGCTGCCCCGTCCTCCAGGCAGGCTGCCTCGGGCTCCCGGCGGCGGCTGGCACCCCCGCCGTGGAAGGTGCCCTGGCCTGGGGCACGTCCAGGGGCGTGCCCAGTGGACACACCTGCTGAAGGACCGAGGGCATCAGCGCCAAGCGAGGCGCCAACCCATCGCCGTCAGTCTTGATTTCAGACCCGCCGAGGAAGCTTTGCAGTCCTTCCAACAGAGTGAGGCCCTGAGACACAGACAGAAGGCTGGATAACGGTGGTCGTGGTTCACCCGCTTCAACCAGTGGCAGGCAAGCCAAGATCAGCGGCCCACGAGAGATGACCAACACCGGCCACAGAATTCCCTTTGCTGAACTGTCCACATGTAGCTCCAGCGCTGGCGTCCTCTGTTGATTCAGACAGTCGTCTCTTTGAGCAACGTATGGTTTGCCGGGGTCGGCCAGCCCTAGTTCAGTGAGGAGCAGTTGAAGCACCGCACTGTCCTCTGGGACTGCTTGATATGAAGAAACCGCCAGAGACTTTGCCCGATATTCAACGGTAGGGAACCTCCTGTGAAAAATAACAGTATGCACATGAGCTGATTAGCAAACCAAGGTACTACACTACATTAGATTCATAACGGTTACAGAATGGTTCCAGGAATAAAGGGATTTGCGTTACAAACCTTGAAAAACGCACAGACACATGTTCTCCCTTCTCGTGCGTAATAATCCATAAGGCGCGTATACTCATTTTACTGACAACACCGAACGCACTCTAATGACTTTTAACTCATGTGGTCGGAACATTCAAAGCTTTCACATCTGATGTATTTAGTTATGCATCCTTATAACAAACGATAACAAACAACGCCACCACTTCCTACTGTTTCATGTGACATTCACGACTATCAGCTGACTTCTGCGCATGCGTATTTGTCAGCCGCTATCCCCACCCTTTTCTCCCATACAGGAAGCTGGATTCCTCCCTACCTAGCTGTCAACAAAGGACACAACTGTCAGAATCACACAATTCCTGGGAAAAAGTCGGCGCTGTGGCCGGCTGTGGGTCATCGGTCTAACTCGTATTTGTCCGCACCGCTCGGCCAAGTGCGATCATGGCGACGACCGCTCAGCTGTTCGAGGTAAGACGCCTGCTGAGCCAGCTAGCCAGAAGCTAACCAGCACTGGCCCACTGGTTCACTCTGCATGCAAGAAAGCAGCAGATTTATAAAGATGGTTGAGGAGCTTATTGGCCCGATGCGGTTAATCAGAATCTATGCATGGAGTTTTAGCTACCACTATGATTTAACGTGTTGCATGTGTAGTTATCTCCTCAGCCGGCTTAACGAAGTTAAACGACCTGGGGGGTCAAATCGGATGTTTTGCAAATAATGCAAATGTGTCTCTTCTGGAGGAAAATGTTTTGTTCGTGGTCACAGTGTTGTGCTGTTTTGTCGGTTGCACGTAGGAGCCCTTTGATGCTGACGAATACATAGAGAGGCTGGCCTGGAGAACGCCTGGCGGAGGCTCAAAGGGCGGGGCGGAGGCGTTTGACCCCAAAAGGTGCGCCTGTTGTTGACCTTTATGTTGTGTTCTCTACCGCCAGATCATCTTGTGTTCGTCTCTTGACAAAATGCCCAAAGGAGCTCTTCTCCTTAAAGAGTGTATGATTATCACGCGTCTATATACGCACATATTTTAGACTCTAAGTAAAAACAACAACATTGCATTCCTGTTATATATGGATGTTATCATCTACAGACACAGCAGGATGTATAAGTCACCCTCAGCGCTCACTGTAGGTTAAATTAGTCAACATTGAATTATTAATTATTGAGACATATCAAGGTTGATGAGATCTATTTAGATCTATTACTATATTGTTGTGATTTTACATATACCCAACCCAATCCAATCTAAGCGATGTTGTTACTGGGGTTTGTAATGGAGGACACTTTTATAATTGAAGGCTTAATAAGTTGTCCTCCATTGAATACATCCCTTAATTCTTTCAGAACCAAAAATGCAATAAGCAATCAATTAATACATGTTTGGCAATGGGCATCATAAAACAAATGTTCTAGAATGTATATGCTCTTTTTGCAGTGTATTAGGAACAAGTGCATTTTCCATTTATATTTATATTTTCTAAAATTTATTCATGACTAAAGTTGGAACTAGAAAATGTGTTTCGTCCAATATTTAAACATTCCTACTTCTCTCCGTATATATATTTCTTAATCAAACTGGACAATGTGTCATAATAATCCAACATTCCTTGCGAACGAGAAAAAGGGTTGGCTTCATATGATATTGTATTTTCCTGATATCGCTTGGTCTTACGTTAACATATAGTGGCCAACTTATTTCTGGTAAGCACAAATACCCCACGCAGCAGCAGCAACAGTAAGAGCCCTGCTAAATATCCCATAGATCCAAGCCAGCCTTATCTGCGTCTCCCGCAAAACTATTGCTACAGCAGCCTCCTCAGAAACTATTTAACAGTAGTGAGGAGTCAGAGACAAGGTATCTATGGAGGCCACCCTACGCTGTGAGTCACCAGCCAGGCAGCGGGTGTGTATGGGGGGAGAGGATGGGAGATGTCTCTTTCTAAAGCTGTAGCGACTGCTGAGGGAATTAGTTAAGAGATTATATACTCATCGTTTTGGGATGTTTCCTAGTCTGTGAAAATACGATGCTGACTTAGAACATTTGCTCTGCCGTTCCTGGTGGCACTTAAAATGCAGCTGACGAAGCTACTAGGTGTCAGAGCTTCTTAAGTCCGGGCAGCCGGGAATTAAGCACCCTGCCTCGTTTTGTAACTAATAACTCCAAAGTGTTGGGTCAGTGGGACAGGTTTAACCCTTTCCTTTTCCAATTACTGTTGTGGAATTAGAGAGAGTGTGTGTGTGTGTGTGTGTGTGTGTGTGTGTGTGTGTGTGTGTGTGTGTGTGTGTGTGTGTGTGTGTGTGTGTGTGTGTGTGTGTGTGTGTGTGTGTGTGTGTGTGTGTGTGAATGTGAATCATAACTGTTATTATGGCTCCCTGTGATGTTTTTTAAATCAATGGGATTCCTTTTCCTGGGAATCTTTTCCAATCCCGCCGTTTCCTCCCGCCGTCTGATAGGCTGCTGGAGGAGTTTGAGAACCACATTGAGGAGCTGAAGCAGCTGGACGAGAAGCTCCAGCGGCGCGTGGAGAAGCTGGAGCACCAGTGCCACCGCGAGGCCAAAGAGTTTGCACACAAAGTCCAGGACCTGCAGCGGAGTAACCAGGTCAGTGTGTTCCTCCGTCTCACCCGCGTTACGCACCCTACAAGTCAACCAGGTCAGTGTGTTCCTCCGTCTCACCCGCGTTACACACCCTACAACGCCTCTGCTCCCCCCCGTCTCCTCAGGTGGCCTTCCAGCACTTCCAGGAGCTGGACGAGCACATCAGCTACGTGGCCACCAAGGTGTGTCACCTTGGTGACCAGCTGGAGGGGGTGAACACCCCCCGCCAGCGGGCGGTGGAGGCACAGCGCCTCATGACCTACTTCAACGAGTTTCTGGACGGAGAGCTGCGCAGTGACGTCTTCCACAACCCGGAGAAGGTGTGTATTGTGTGTCTTTGTGCACGTCTTTGTGTGAGTCTTTGTGTGTTCTTTTGGTGTGTGTTCTTTTGGTGTGTGTGTGTGTGTGTGTGTGTGTGTGTGTGTGTGTGTGTGTGTGTGTGTGTGTGTGTGTGTGTGTGTGTGTGTGTGTGTGTGTGTGTGTGTGTGTGTGTGTGTGGTATGTTGTGGATACATAGAGAAGGTGTGAATTGTGCATCTTGGTATGTGTGGTAAGTTGTATGTATAACAGAATGTGTGGATGTATTTGCCCGTCACTCCAGCGGTAAATCAATGGCTCCGCCCCTGCAGTGGTAATGCTAGATGTAAGGTGTGAGGGGAGCGGGATTATGTAGTTAAATCATGCACGTTAAATCTCTAAATTCATCCCTTTTTAGTTGAGGGCCCTAGGCTAATTTGGATTAATCAGGGCGTCGTATGCTTGCTAAACAACAGTTGACTGATTGACTTGCATGGCTGTCAAAGTGCTCATGTCAAGCCTAATTGCTTTAATTGAAGGGTGTCTGATTAGACAAGATGATGTTCATCCTCCTCACTGTCCTATTATAGCAGAGGAGGCCTGGTAGGACAAATAAGAGTAGCGTAGGAAACTTCCAGGAGTTGCGGTTGTTGTTGTTGTTGTTGTTGTTGCAACAACTAGCCAACTTGACGCAACCCAAGTGACCTCCCTAATGATCCACGGCAAAGCTGCATGGTGGAACGTAGTTTGTAGCGAGAGGAGGGATGGAGGCTCCAGGTGAGCTTCCTCTCCCCCGCTCCGTCGGTATTGGAATGGGAGCCGGGAGCCTGGAGGGGGGTCAATCCCACAGACGGGGCTGGGTTTGTGGAGAGTCAACACGGGGGAATCTCTGGCCAGATTCCTCCTTCCTGAGCATACTTCCAGACAAGAGCGAGGGGGGAAAAACGAGGAAAGCTGCGAGTGAATAGCTGTAGGGGGATGGCTCTGCTAATCCTTCTGAAAGGGAGGGCTGGGCCGCCAGCATGGAGACAAGTGCTGCTAAACCCTGACTGCAGGGAGACGGCTACATTACTTACATGGGATTTAGCTAATCTTAGCTGGGGGACAGATACTTAGAAAACCTTCGCCGAGCAGAAAGGCTGGATCCTCCTCGCGGGAACGGGCTAATGATGTTAGCTGAGGCAGGCGTCTGCGGGAACAGAGGAGTTGCGGACGGCGGGCCTTTTCCGCGGGTCTGCCGCTGTCTTTTCTCTCTTTCCAGCCGGTGTGCATGTCAGGGGGAGTGGGATGGGGGGGGGGGGGGGGGGGGGGCCTCCCCCCGTCTTTCTACACAGATATCCCTGGCCGGACAGATTATTGAAGGCGATTTAGCCTCCTGTGGGATTACAGTCCCATTGAGCAGAGGCACGGGCATAAAGAGCTGGATATGCTGCTGCTAAGTCAACATGGCGGCCGCCGCCGCCGCCGCCGCCAACGGCCAGGTGGGCAGCGGCTGCTTGTTATCTGCCCCGCGGCCGACATGGGAAGGGGGCAGGGGGGCTCCGCTTAGGATGATGACTCCCCAGGAGGAGGCACTGCGGGCGGCTCACCTGCCCTCCCATCCTCCTCTCCCCCCCTCTGGTGGTCCATCCCGTATAGTTCTCACCTGCTCTCTCTCGCTCTCTCTCTCTCTCTCTCTCTCATCCCTGCTCCTCCTCCTCCTCCTGGTCCAGATTAAGGAGGCGGCTGATATCATTCAGAAGCTGCACCTCATTGCCCAGGAGCTGCCGTTTGACAGGTGAGTCAGGCGTCCTGCGGGCAGCTTTACACAATAGCACCTCCAGATAAGGAGAGACCCATCCTGCTCCCCATACTACGGTGTCCCTTCCCCGCTGGCAGTACCACATCTAAGAGGTGTCCAAATGGAGGTTTTCATCACTAAAGACAAACACACATTGAATAATTAACACTTCTGTTTGAGGCCAATAAAGGAATGATATTCATTCAAGGTTTTCCAGAGTTAATATTAATTGATATATTCTGCCTCCAACAGATTTGCAGATGTCAAGGCAAAGATCGCCAGTGAGTTTGACCTCCAATCCAATGATTTCCACTCGTATGGTAGACATTAAATATTCCATAGAAATGAGCACACACAGTTGGCGGTAAAGTGTGTGTGTGTGTGTGTGTGTGTGTGTGTGTGTGTGTGTGTGTGTGTGTGTGTGTGTGTGTGTGTGTGTGTGTGTGTGTGTGTGTGTGTGTGTGTGTGTGTGTGTGTGTGTGTGTGTGTGTGTTCCAGGTAAGTACCATGACCTGGAGCGCCAGTTGATCCAGGAGTTCACTGCGGCTCAGAGGAGGGGGGAAATCGGACGCATGCGTGAGGTAGCAGCGGTCCTGCTACATTTCAAGGTGAACCACAGTTTTTAAGAACACATATCAGTCTCTCCATGACTTCAGTGACAGTATTGGTCTCTCTAACTCCATTTAACATGGAATGTTTTGTCACTTTCTCCTGAAAAGGGATATGCACACTGCGTGGACGTGTACATCAAGCAATGCCAGGAGGTGAGTTGGTACAGTCTTACACACACACACACAACACAACACACAGACACACACACACACACACACACACACACACACACACACACACACACACACACACACACACACACACACACACACACACACACACACACACACACACACACACACACACACACTCTCAGGCTTTACGCTGGCCACACCAGCGCGGCCTACAGGGCCTGGTCACTAAGCCCCGTCATCATGTGTTCCGCCCCAGGGAGCCTACCTGAGGAACGATGTGTTTGAGGACACTGGGACCCTCTGCCAGAGAGTCAACAAGCAGGTCGGGGAGGTGTTCAGCAGCCCGGAGGCCGTCATGGCCAAACTCATCCAGAACATCTTTGAGAACAAATTACAGGTGGGTGGTGCATTGGTGCCTCCGCTTCGACCTGCCTGTCATCCAGCGAATCGTAATCCTGCAGTCTCCCGCTGGCCATGTCGCATCTGGTTTTGTAGTCCTTCTGACAGTTGTGGTTGTCTTGTTTTGTGTCTCCAGGCCCACGTGAAGGAGAAGCTGGACGGGACCAGAAACTCGGACGCGGAGCAGTACCTTAAGAACCTCTATGACCTTTACAGCAGGTAGTTGACCTTGAGCACTTCCCTGGGTGTTCCACACTCAAACTAGCCTTGTGTTCATGAATAGTCAAGTGATTGTGAAGTACTTTTAAAGAGGCTGCAGAAGCCTAGTTAAGCTAGCTAGTAGATTTGAAACTAGGATCCCTCCAAGGAGGAGGGACCCTAGTTTCAAATCCAATAGCTAGCTCCTCCTCGGAGGGACCCTCCTACCAAACCTTTACCAGATCTCAACCGTCTGTCTTTGTACTTGCAGGACGACTGCATTGGCAGCTAAGCTGACTGAGTTCAACCTGGGCTCAGACAAGCACACGTTCCTGTCCAAGCTTATCAAAAACATCTTCTCCTGCTACCTGGAAAGCTACATCGACATGGAAAAAGACTACCTTCGCAACCGCAGCGCCATGATCCTCCAGCGCTACTACGACTCCAAGAACCACCAGAAACGACCCATCGGCGGCGGCAGGTCAGGCCCCGGCACCCCCTGTGATCAGACACAAAAAGATCTCTGCTAACGGCTAACGGCTATCAGCTAATGCCTTACATTCATGAGGAGCACTAAACCATAAACATCAAACTCATCCATTTGTGAGTAGACATTTTCACTCTCGGTAACGGATTCATATTATGGGATGGAAAGATGCTTCCAAGAGCAAGCTGTTAGGCTCCTGCCCTGCCCATGAGAGGTGACAGTATTCTATCTAGAAGTCCTTCAGCCCCGTAGGACAGCAGGTGCTCAGGCCCACTCGCGGGCGGGGACTGGGGTGATATGATAGGGGGGATTGAGGGGGGTGTGAAGGGGGGAGTGAGCTTGGCTGACGACCTGGCCCCGAACACCTTGCTCAGAGGTCTCTTGCTGGCGCGTACTGACCAGGTGCACAGGAGCCAAACCTTGGCTATTGGAGCCTGCTCTTCAAGCTGCACTGATTTTTAATTTGGCCTGTGCATCAGAATGCATCATGGGATTTTTTGTTGGCAATACTCCATTTTGGGAGGACTCAAGGGAGTTGTAGTACTGTAAATCTTAAATAAACGTAAATATATGCCTACCAAAGCTAAAGTAAACGTTGTTTTGCAAAGTCTCGCATGAAATGTTTCAAACAAAACAATGTGTTCCAATAATGACAAATCATGTCCCGATTGATAACTAAACAACGACCGAAAAAAATAACCACCAACCCAATAGCAGTCGCGATGTGACGTCACGACGCACAAGACTCACATTGTGTGTTTGTGGCTCCACTCTGTCCGCAGCATCCAGGAGCTGAAGGAGAGGATCCGGCAGCGCACCAACCTGCCCCTGGGCCCCAGCATCGACACCCACGGGGAGACCTTCCTCTCCCAGGAGGTGGTGGTCAACCTGCTGCAGGAGACGCGGCACGCCTTCGAGAGGTGCAACCGGGTAAGGGGAGGAGGAACACACATACGCACGCACGCAAGAATGAGTGATACTGTCTCCTTGATACTGCCTACAACTGCATTTACATTTAGTGCATTTAGCAGACGTTTTTATCCAAAGCGACTTACAATAAGTAAATTTGTCAGAAGAAAGAGAAACGATATATCCCTGTAGGTGTAGTAAGGATGTTCATAGAAGTGCCAAGTACCAAAAATTGTTAGGTTATCCCAATCCCTGCGTACAACAAAGATGGCTAGGATAAGAGCAGCTCATTTTAACGAATGTATGAACGTGATGTTTCTGTGTCATAGCTGTCAGATCCCTCTGACCTGCCCAAGAACGCCTTCTCCATCTTCCTGCTGCTGGTGGAGCACCTGTGTGTCGATCACATCGACTACGCTCTGGAGATCGGCCTGTCGGGTGAGTCCAGCTCCTCTCTGCCCAAGAAGCACCACGCCATTCACTATGTTTGGCTCCGACGAAATCTGATGAATATGTGACCATCTGGACCTGATTCCACCGGTCCTGATGGGGATTGACTGCTTGGATGTATAAGGATTTGTATCCCAGTGATTATGATCTGCTGATGTTACTGATGATCTCTCCGAACCTCACAGCGATCCCCTCAGCGGATGCAAAGAATGCCAACCTGTACTTCCTGGACGTGGTGCAGCAAGCCAACACCATCTTCCACCTGTTTGACAAGCAGTTCAACGACCACCTCATGCCTCTCATAAGGTCAGTAGAGGACCATGTTGGATCTGCTTCAGGGCTGGCAAGATTAATCCAGGCCGAGGATTTTGATGCGGATAATACGTAGACGTCAATATTTTAAATTGTATTTCTAAAACCCAAATCGTTTGATTCAATCAGTTATACAAATGTGTTATTTCAATTTCACTAATGTTCCAAAAGACATTGCAGCTGCAGCAGTCTGCTACCAAACAGGTTGCATGTAAAGATTCCCCAAGACCCAAACCAAAAGAAGGGGAACACTTTAAACAAAATGGACCTTTGTTTGCTTTACAGCAGCACTACAACCATGCACCCAGGCACATTAATCAATAGGAAAATGATCATTAGTCATTGGTCTAATCTGTATCTGAACACATCCGTATTCAATTGGAATTTTCTAATTCTGCCATTATTAGCTATTAACTTGGACATTGTCCCTGAAATGTTTTCTAAATCTCTTTTAACATGTGTGTCTCCAGCTCTTCTCCTAAGCTGACAGAATGTCTGCATAAGAAGAAAGAGACGATCGAACAAATGGAAGTCAAACTGGACACGGGCATAGACAGGTCAGTGAGTCGTGTGCACTCGTCACCGAGACCTGAGCGAACTATAAACAGCCTTCAGTTGTCCGTTCATTAGCTCAGTTTCCTGCTTCAACCCTTTATTGTTCCAACCTCTCCCCAGGACGCTGAACTGCATGGTGGGCCAGATGAAGCACATCCTGGCCACGGAGCAGAAGAAGACCGACTTCAGGCCGGAGGACGAGAACAACGTCATGATCCAGTACACCACTGTAAGAGAACTTAAACGCGTTTCCTAATTAATCAGGCTCAGGCTATTTAGGTTTGCTCTAGTCCGTTTTCAGCTTCACTCAGACTAAAGATTCTCAGTTCTGAAATACTGTTTATTTCAGAGAAGCGCTCTAAAATATAGTGTCTGTTCTGTTCAGTCTACCTTCAGTCGTTTTTCCTCCAATAATCAAGAACTATTGATCCTATATTTCGATTTATCGACAATGTACAAGCTGATCATTCCTCCCCTGCACACCGCCAGGCGTGCTCCAAGGTGTGTGCGTACGTGAGCCGGCAGGTGGACCGCGTGCGCAAGTCGATGGACGGCAAGAACGTGGACACGGTGCTGATGGAGCTGGGCGTGCGCTTCCACCGCCTCATCCACGAGCACCTGCAGCAGTACGGCTACAGCTCCATGGGAGGCATGCTGGCCATCTGCGACGTGGCCGAGTACCGGCGCTGCGCCAAGGACTTCAGGGTGAGTGGAGGAGGAGGTGGTGGTGATAGTGGTGGTGGAGGAGGAGGTGGTAGTGGTGGAGGAGGAGGTGGAGGGGGTTGGCATCGGGGCAGGGGAAAAGAAAATCTGACTTGTGTCGGTGTGTGGTTTACTCTACCTGAACGTTAAGTCACGTGTAAGCTCTGATCGTCATGGGGAGGTTTTATTTCTTTATTTGTATTTATTTGTCCTATCTCTAATTAATTTCACTAGCATTTGACTATAGCTGGAAGTTATAACGTTTGAAAAACATTGTAATCAATAGATAAAGGGGAGAAGAAATTAACAAAGTTCCATGATTAAAGATCATGTAGAAAGGGAGTTACTTAAGAAAATCGGCATTACGTTATAAAAGGAGGGCCTTGATAATGCGGAACACATCCCAGTCAATGACAGTAAACCCTGTTCCCCTCTCCTCCCTGGGCCGTCCCGCAGGTGCCCCTAGTACTGCAGCTCTTTGACACGCTCCACGCCCTGTGCAACCTGCTGGTGGTCGCCCCCGACAACCTGAAGCAGGTGTGCTCCGGCGAGCAGCTGACGAACCTGGACCGGAACCTGCTGCACGCCTTCGTTCAGCTGCGGGTGGACTACCGGCCCTCGCGCCTGGGCCGCCACTTCAGCTAGTGGCCGAGTTCCACCGCGTCGCCATCGAGACTTCCGTCCAATCGCATTAAGCCCAACCCCCTTCCTGGCTCCATTCTCCCACACACAACCCCCCACCCCCCCCCCCCCCCCCTCGCCCCTACCTTCAGACCGGCATCCAGGACCTTCACCTCTTCGATCGGGGATATGTGCATTTAGGGTTGATTACCCCGTTCCCTCTCCCGCCACCCTGAATACGTTTCAACTGTCATTTGACTGATATTTCCTTTGTTTTTAGATACTAATTCAATTCTAAACAAAGCTGTGGCAATTTTGTTTTGTTATAATTGTGCCAAATATAGTTCTGTGGCTGCCCTCACTTAAAGGACCGTGTGGCCGCTGTCGTACAAAAGGGAAAGGCTAGACTCCAGCGTGCTGCACTGGGAACCACCAGCACCTTGTGAAGAAAGAACAGACACGCACACAAACCTCCCCCCCCCCCCTCCCCTCCACCCATAAGCACACGAGAGACACATGACCGCCCTCCCTAAACCTTGACCCCTGACCCCCCTCGCAGAGACAGAGGTCAGGAGGTCATCACAGAGAAGTGTGATTTTGGTCGGGGTGGAGGGTGCTGAGCGGGTCTGTGGGAACCTCCTGGGAGAACCGGGTGGAACCCACCTCAGTATGAGACCCCGGGGTCACAGGGTCAACGAAGGGGGGGCGCGGGGATACGTGTCAATGTAATTGCGCAGATCAACACCTGCTTGTCCAGCAGCGCTGCGCCGGGTATGGACGGGATCAGCGTCGATTCCGGGTCAGGGCACAGCACCGAGGTCGCCCTGCGCTGATGAGAGGAACACCACGTTAAGTGGACTTCTTCACACAGGGCTTACCGGGGGGTTCAATGTCAACAGTCTTCTGCATCATCCCGCCTGATCCCTGAAATTGTTTAGCTAAGCTAAGCTGTTCCCAGTATACTGCTGCTTACCTTTTAATCAATGACTTATTAAACAAAACAAACGATCTCGGTGATTCGTCATTGTCTCGCTCGTTAATGTATGTAGCCGAAAACCATGAGCAGTAAATTGAAAATTTTGACCCTTGGCAAATGTCACGGAAAAAATGGCCAAGATTATAAAAGTCGTCTTTTTCGGGGGGAAGTAATCAAGTATTCATAGGGATTGTGGCCCCCGAGAGTAAAGTTCTTTCTTTGACTTCAGGAAGTGAGCGGAACATGGAGGATGTGCGTGGGGATTAGATGCGTGTGACTTGATGAAATGTGTGCGCTAGTCACGGGCTGGGGACGGCCACAAAGATAGAGGCGCCCAGGCTCACAGCTCAGTTCCAGCTGCGGCTGGCTGCCGTTGTGTGGAAGGTACACACGGCGCTGTGCAAAGTCAAACAACATAATTAATTAGGCTAATATTAATATGATCAAATGCCACGTTATAAAAAAAAATTAAATTCGCTCCGCGCCTAATCACAACTGTATAGCTTGTAAGAATTATTGTGTTAGGCTCCGACGCAAACAGTGCGCCTGTTCCAAACATTTGAAAAACTATTTGTTTTTCCGTGGCGATTATACTAGGAATGGGTCTGGGGGAGGGGAGAGGGGGGCCAGTGATAACTGGTGGAGGCACAGGCTGGCCCCAGGGATTCCCAGCTGAGGCAGATGGAAAAGGGGGAGGGTGCTGGTCTTTGGGGTGGGTGGGGGGGTGTTTGAGCAGGTGGAGGGGATTAGTAATACTGTCAACACTGGAGCGCTGGATAAGACTGTCCTCTTACTCGTCAGTTGGAGCACATTTTCATACGCGTAAGATGTGCACACGTAAACATACACAACAGGCCAGCTGAAGGCTGTGGCCTGGGGCGTGCCCCCTTCTGGTGGGCGCTGGTCCACCTCAAAGGAAAATATTTATCAATGAGAAATTCAAGTTTGCCGTGCGCCCATCCTCATTTCTTCCTTGAGGTAACAAATTAACAAGTAAAGACGGAAATAAATACTCAGTATACATTGTCATCTCATGACCGGGTTCAATTCCTGTTTGTTTCCATTAATCCATAATGTACATTTAAAACGTAATGATATTTGTGATACATAACCTCAAACCTTGAAGAACCAAAAGGGTCTTAAAAATGTGTTTTCAAAGTTACTTGACTTTTAAAATGCACATAGGTTGGACACCTATTTAGGCTGGGCCCCTGATAACCGCTAATACCACCTACTCCCCTGGGGGTAGGGGGCACCAAATCCTAATCTCGCCTAGGGCACCAAAATGTCTAGAGCCGGCCCTGAGGCTCTGGGTCTGCGGACAGGCGAACCAAACTAGAAATAATGGTCAAATGGCTGAGGTGGAAAACTATTCCAACTCCAGATGTCCGTTCATTTTGTTCAGCTGGAAGATAATTAAGGTTTTTCACCGAAAGACACTAATCATTCCTGAATAATAATAATAAAAAAGGCTATATGGGCTATCGAAAAAATTACATGAAATGCATGTTTGAACTCCTTCATAGTAAGTTAGGAAATTCCTTTCTTAGATGGTGTAATGTGGTGTGATGTGTTCAGGAAAGATTAACCGCTATCCTCAAATATGGATTAAGAACAGCCAGCCATCCAAATTGTTGCATAACCACTTAAAATGACATCATTTTTTCAGCCAAAAGTCCCAGATTGCGTCACCATGTTTTAGGAGGCTGTGAATATATTACTTTGTATCGCCATGGTAACACCATGGTATGCATTTCATTCGTAACCTCACCTTTTAATAAGATGAAGCCTACCCTTTGCCTCCCCCTTATGTTTTTACACTCAGGTTAGGGTGAGATATTTTAACTAGAATACATATCAGTACATATCTGGTATCCATCACCTTGACTAACCACTTCATTAGCCAGCCTATACTTCCTGTTTGTTTTCTGCCAGAGTACCCATCCTCTACTTCCTGTTTGTCCTCTGCTTCCTCTCTGTCCTCTGCAAGAGTAACCAGCCTCTACTTCCTGTTTGTCCTCTGCCAGGGTACCCAGCCTCTACTTCCTGTCTGTCCTCTGCCAGAGTACCCAGCCTCTGCTTCCTGTCTATCCTCTGCCATATTACCCAGCCTCTTCTTCCTGTTTGTCCTCTGCCAGAGTACCCAGCCTCTACTTCCTGTCTGTCCTCTGCCAGAGTACCCAGCCTCTACTTCCTGTCTGTCCTCTGCCAGAGTACCCAGCCTCTACTTCCTGTCTGTCCTCTGCCAGAGCACCCAGCCTCTGCTTCCTGTCTATCCTCTGCCATATTACCCAGCCTCTTCTTCCTGTTTGTCCTCTGCCAGAGTACACAGCCTCTACTTCCTGTTTCTGCACCATTTTAACCAGCCTTTACTTCCTGTTTGACCAGAGTAACCACCAGCCTCTGCTTCCTGTTTGTCCTGCACCTCATTACCCAGCCTCTACTTCCTGTTGGTCCACTCTGTCTATGCACAGCGCCGGTCCTCGAACGTGACCACAAATCCCGGCTCTCGGTGCATCCGTTCGCCTGGTAGCCGTCCCTCCCTCCGCCGCTGGAGCCCTGACAATAAAGCATTACAGCAGTCAATCCATGTCAACAACAGCTTTGCTTAATTCCAGCTAAACACGTTTAAGCTAAATCTTCACCTAATGATGCATAATGATTAGCACTTGCTCTTTGGGCCACTGCCGGCCCGCGTTTCGCCCCACATCAGGAGGAAGGCTCTCGTGTTGTGTGCGTGTAGACCTAAATAGGTTCCCCTCTCCTCATCCAAATACAGGAGCGATAATATCTCACCCACACCCACACACACACAAGAGGGTGCAAACATGAAGATGAAGGCGTACTGCGATGCAGAAAGATGTGTTTTAATCACGATTAGCCACTCGTATAATGCTGATTATCATGTTTTCACTCTAAAGGTGAGCACCACAGTCCACGGCTCTGGTGCATCGTGATCTTTCCTCTCAGCTGTTCTCGGGGTCGTGGCTCTACGGGAGAGAAGAGGCTAATGGGGTAGGAAACACACCACCAGGCTTCCTAATGGTGTACAGATGCCGGCCTGGCCTTGACCTCCTGCCCACACCATGCCCGGGCCGGGCCGACCAAAGGTGCCCGGCCCACCTCTCGTCCCCGGGCATCCCGGAACTGCACCGGTGTGCCGGCTTTGAGCCGTGCCAGCTCTTTCTCTCCTCCACTAATACTCTGCTTGCTGTCTCTTCCGACACCAGGGCTGGCTTTGCCTTTGCCATTTCGCTGGGGCTAAAACTGAGCTTTCCCTATAATCACCCACAACCAGGCCCGCGTTTGATGCTGCTGAATCAATGCCTGCCTCTTTGTTCCTGCACCCCATCCCTCCGCCTCGCCCATAGAAAAAAAGAAACTCTCTCCCTCTCTCTTAATACTCCACCCATTGTGGGAGCGCTTTCTGATGCCGGCTGCTGGCTCCGCGCCCGCCGTGCCTGCGCCTGCCTCACTCGCTCGCTTGCTCTTGGCTCGGCTTGCGTGTTTGACTGCTCCGCGGGACCAGACTGGCACTCTAGCAGAGGGCTCCGTGGTCCGCACATAGCATCCACTAAACACATCTCTGTGTGAGGGGCCCGCTCTCGCTCGCTCTCTCACAAGGAGCAAAAAGGTATCAGCTTCGCTTTGCGTGGATGAGCATCAATGTTTTTTTTAAGGATTGCATGTTTTAATGAACAAACCGTCCCCCAGATGAGGAATAGTGTATGCACACAGACACACACACACACACACACACACACACACACACACACGCACAGACAGAAAGACAGACACACACAAACACTTGTAGTGTTTACACTTGGTGGTACTCCATGGCAATTGGATAGACCCTACAGACATTGAATACACTACATTAGACGTTTTTAATCACACTTTCGAGGGTGCAAGGTAAGGAGGGAGCAGCTAAACAACTAGGGGGGGGGGGGGGCGCAGCAGATTGAAAGAGGTTAAACGGTTGAACTACAGTGCTAAACACATGCGCTCACTGGGCAAACAAACATCTGTTACAACTGCAGGCTCTGCGATGGTCCTCCCAAACCAGTGATGTTGAACCAAGCCCCGCTACGCTTGTCAGGAGGGGAGACGTACGGTCTTCTCTCCCCTCCACTGAAGATGAAACACGGCAGCAGCAAAGCGTGCGCGTTTGTCTAATCAAGCTATTGCCTCGGGGCGCACTGGATCTAAATGAAAAGAGCTCGAGTGTTGCCAGCCTCTATTTTCGCTTCAGACGGGGATTGTCTGGCTAGCGCTGGATGGTGCCAGCATGCAGTCGTCATGGTGCGCAGCTAGGGGGCACTAGTGCTCCAGAGTTGCTCTGCCTCCCTTCGCGGAGCACTGCTCTCCCTCACGGCTCCTCGCAATGGGGATCTGCCTGAGGGGGGGAAATGTTGCTCTTTTAGGTCTGTGAGCCCATATCCCTTAATCCCCAGCCATGATTGACAATCATGATTTAGGGTATATGGTGTCCCATTCTAATCCACGAGCAATGATTTCATTTGCATACCTTCCATGCGTGGCCTCATTTTGGAAGAAACGGCAGCCTTTGTAAGTGATACAGAAAGACAGCGACAGAGGGGAAAGCGAAGAGAGCGAGTGCAAGATAGAGAATAAGGAGCAGAAGAACGGATGTTTTTTGTGACAGCCTTCATGTCGCCTTCCACGTGTGTGTGTGTGTGTGTGTGTGTGTGTGTGTGTGTGTGTGTGTGTGTGTGTGTGTGTGTGTGCGTGTGCGTGTGTTTGTTTTTTCTAGTCTAGTAGGCCAAAACACCTGCCATGGGTAGCACAAACAGGTGTGTGTGTGTGTGTGTGTGTGTGTGTGTGTGTGTGTGTGTGTGTGTGTGTGTGTGTGTGTGTGTGTGTGTGTGTGTGTGTGTGTGTGTGTAGGCCTACTATATATATATATTTTTTAATATTTTGTATGTGTTTGTATATATATATATATATATATATATATATATATATATATATATATATATATATTTATATATATATATATATATATATATATATACACTCATACATATCTATTTATTTTATGACATTTATTTATTTATATTTATGTAGATATTTATATACACACACAAATAATTGCATTCTAGCACTGCAGAGATGAGTAGTAAACACAGCAGAACATTAGAATATGTCGACATGTAGGGAGACGGAAGCGAGGGAGGATGCGGAGGGAAAGACGCTCCCTCACACGTTGCAAAACAAAATTGGTATTTGCAAATTTTATAACCAAGTCGGGCTTAATTATAATCATGGGAGTTTGGGAGTTACAGCATAATCTCTAGAATGTATTAAACGTTACCCAGAGCGCACCACAGTGAAAAAGAAACAAATACAAATACGTACAATTATATCCCCGTCATTAGGCCCAGGGGACTGTGAATCAAATATAATGCTCAGTGTTTGCTGCGTCCTGCGAGACCCTGCTTCCTTGTTTACGTCTGCCGGGGCTGCGGGGAGGAAGTGATGCACGGTGGAATGAAAGGTCGGCAGGGTCACGGTGGAGGATGAAGTAGAGATGCAAAAAAAATGGAATTAAATTAGAATATTATTATTTATTTATTTTACCCGCTAATTTATTTTGATAGAAGATTACAGATAATTATTATTCGTTAGGAACATTGGGGTGATGAGAATTCCCATTGAACATCGAATTATAAAACTATCTGAGTGTAGGAATAATAAACGTTTGTCTTTTATCTATTTTTTTTTAGTGCAGAATTTATTTGCACATTATTAGTTGAAAAAATGTATGCATCGGGATAAAAACGGATTTGGATGACATCATAGCCTTATCACAAGGTGTGACGCTACATCACACAGTTACCTTCTTTAAACACAGACATCCAAACCACCGATACTCCCGCAATGTACTCACACATCATCATACTTCTATTCCATACATACATCTATACCTTTTCAGACAGAAATGCTGCCCTGCTGTGTGTATCTTGGGCCGATCCCCCCAAGCTAAGTCACCAACGTAACCGAGTGCTTACAATAGTGAGGTGTCGTCTCTCTAAGTAAGCACCACACCCTGTTCCGTCCCTGAGTGACTGCAGACACCGCC
>NC_079416.1:12981757-12986757 GCF_026213295.1 Gadus chalcogrammus
CCAAGCCCTCGGGCAGAGGACTCGGAAAGCGCAGGGAATCAGACATGCACAATCGGTTCCACTCCTTAAATCTCCTTTAGAATCATATCTATTTGAGCAGCTTTTCCTTAATTTATTTCTCGATCAGTTAGTGGGTTGTGATCTGGCGAAATGCTTTCGGAATAGAAGGCACATCGTTGAATGGTGAAAACGGAGAGGGCTCCATTTTCTGTCTCTCATTTTTTCGTTCCTATTTCCTGTTCCCTAGTTCCTATTTCTCTCCCTCTCTCTCTGTCTGTCTCTGTCTCTCTCTGTCCCTCTCCCATTCTGTCTCTCTCTCTCTCTCACTCTCTATCTCACACTATTTTTCCCTCTCTATCTCTATCTCACTCTCTCACACACACACATTCCCTATCTCTCCCGCTCTTCCCGTACCCTCCATTGAGGCATCGCCTTTGACTAATTAGCCTATCACGCTTGCTGTCTGGTCCTTTACGGTTGGAGATGTTTTGACACGTCTCTCTCGGCTCACTCACTCCACTGGCACTGTGTCTCTCCCCGCTATGATTAAGAATATTCTGGAAATAAGCAAACGCCAAGAGTCAGCAAACGGCGATGGTTTCACCAGTATTGCAGTGCAAACAGAAGGTTGCCGTGGCGTGCGATGCTCACTGCGCGACCGTGGTGAATGTGTGAGAGGTTCAGAGAAGGTACTGTGAAATTATAAGGGGACAGGTGGTGGAGGATCACAACATAGCAGTCCCACTGGCGATCTGACAGAACTCGCTTTCCCAGAGTTCATTGTGTGCAGGTGCCTAAGCCAGCTCATTGTAGTAGGAGAAGCTATTTTGAAGAGGACCCACAAATGAACACCAGCTGCGGAGCAATGTGTTGTGTTCAGAACCAGTACCTGACTTCTTCGAGGAGAGCAGTCTGTTGTAGAAACCGATTTTTCTGAGGCTGATCTGTTGTCCTTCCACTGATCTATGGTGACAAAAGCTGTCCTGTTATTAAGTTAAAGGTTTAAGTGGCAAAGTGATTTTCTGTCAGGCTGACAGAAACTTCTCAATAATACTCAACATTAAATTTAAAAGTAAGCTCATCCTTGTCATATACCACACACCAACTCTAGAGTCGATGGCCAGAATCAATTAAAGCAAACAGGCAAGTATCTAGTCGTTGTTAAGCCTTAGATCATTTAATTGCATTGTTGTTATCAGGCCAGGTTCACGCCATGGAAACCGTGATGCTCTGTCCCACTGAGAGGCCTTCTGCTCCTCATTTGTCCTGCCGAGGTCTCTCGTCCAGGGGGAGGAATGTGTGTCACTGTATCACTGTAATAGGCTGTTCTGATGGCATCTTTGTGTTCAACTCTATTTCTCAGAGGGCCTCACTACACATGCAGATGCATAGGCTGACTGATGGCAGTCAAAGTAGATGCTGTTGAATAAAATAGTTCGAAACCATTGAGGGAATTTCAAGCATTCTTGGCTCAGTATTAAGCCATAGATTATGTTTCACGAATTTTCAGGGATTCAGGGACAAACGAATACAACAAGACCCACGGACAGACATGAACTGGTTGCGATTTGATACAAACAACTGGGAACATCACTTTTTTGTAATATGGACTTTAAATGTCGATAGCCTCATAGTATAATTGTCATATTTTGGCCAAATTGTGCTATCTAACCTTACTCTACTCTCCTTACGCTGCTGATTCACTGTGCCTCATTTACTTATATCCTAAGCCAATCCAATTGCTTTTTACATTCCATAATCACTATCTGTCATTGATTTGACTGAGGCATTGTCTATGCTAAATACAAGGTGAACCTTAAAATATGACTTGGGCAATCATGCAATGAGGCTAACAATGTTATTTTACCTTACTGGAGTAAATAACTGTATCATCTTAAGCTTCACTGGGGTCTGTGTTGTGCCACACCTGGTCTCAGCTAAGGCACCCTGAACCACGTGGTTTTCGTGAGCTCTGAACTCTGAAGCCCGCCCATGTGGAGATTCTTAGCGTTACCAACGTTAGCCTAGCTTTTGGTGCCACACGCATCAGGGTACCCACGTGCCCCCCTCTGCTAGTTGGGGGGGAATGGGGCCGGGGGGGGGGGGGGGGGGGGGTGAAGGGATGTGCTCCTGGCACCCAGTGGTTCCCCACAATCCCCCCTTAAAAAATGCAACACAGGGCGTCGCTGACAGAAAGAATGTGTCAGCCCACCAACGTCTACGGACCACCCACCTCCCCCCTCCCTCCCTCCCGACGCCTCACCACCCACACCACCACTGCTCCCACCCCTCACCCCGACTCGGCCCCCCACCCTACGTCCCCCACGGACCTCCACCCACCAGACCCACCAAGTGATTAGTTGGGGATTAAAATATTTGCTGTGCAAATATCTGCCTTGGCTGTCTGACCCGACACCACAGTTCAAAGACACAAGCTTAAGCAACTCTTCTCTTTACTTGACACACCGTCAAGATGTCCGCAGACCGGCGTCCTTCCCCTCCCCGGACGAGGTCTTCACTCGAGATCAGGTCCGCTGGCTTGAAGGTTCACATCTCATGTTTAGGACAATGCAGTCAAACTGAAATGAGCCAGAAGTACAGACATGCGTGTATTTTGATTGATTTACTTGAATTGGAATTGCATGAAGGTAGTTCCTTCACTAAAGCTAGCTTTTTCAAATGGTTAAGACATTTGAACTGATATTGGTTGACAGGCTATTCCATAATCACTCATCATAATTATGTATTAGATTCAAATCTTTGAAATACATTTTGACAACATATTTGTTACAGGAAGCTTGGCCATACTGTCTGACTTAACTGATTTTGCCAGCATAACAACACAGACCAGGAACAAGCAGACCCGTGGACATTACTTAAATAGCGGTCGCTGTATTCACATGTACACCAGCCCGAACCTGTCGTACTGTGGCCTCAAACAACACAAACAGTGCTCAGCAGTCCTTGCGACGTCTACGCCAGGAACTTTTTCCTAGTTTCTGCCATCATGGGCTGAACGAGAAGCAGACATGTTGCCAACTACATTATTGCCCCTCTGTGTCCAACACCGCTGCCCCCCCCTGAGGCTTTCCACCACTCAGCAAACACAGGCTCTGAGACTGGAGCCCTTCCACCCTCCGCAGACCTCACCTCCATTCCACACGATGCAGCCTGCAGCGGCACCGCGCAGCGCCGGCCTCCGCTCTCCGGCCGGTCGTGTTAGTCCTTTATTACCCTCCGCCTCACGGGGCTAATATTGTTTTGCTTCCGACAGTCAGTTGGCACGGAGTGTTCTTAATTCCGCGCCCCCCTCCCTCCTACCTCCACCTTGTTCTTTGTGCCACGTAAGGGGCCGGGGCAGACCAGCCCTGTCGGCGAAAAAGCAAAAAAAGGTGTAATTACTTTTCTGTTGAATTAATTAAGACGGGGAAAAAAAGGGGGGAAGAAAAAAAACAACCTTTGCTTGGAGGGAGCAAAGTGTGGCGGGGCTGGAAGGCGGCGAGCCTGCGGGGACGGGCGCGGGGCGGCCCGGGGAGAGAGGCACAGCGTACGGCCAGACTTCTGGAGGATTTAATTTAGAGAGGCTCTCCTGGAGGCCTCACAAGGACCACTCAGAGGGCCTTAATGGGACCCGGCTCACAGCCATCCATCACTGTCACGCCAGCGGCCCCACCCCCCCTCCAGGAGCCGGGACGGCGCACTGCTGCAGGGCATGTGGACCCGGGGCCCTGCGGACTGTGGACTGGAGGGACCAGGATGGGGGCCTTCTAGAAATAGCATGAAAAAGAGAATGAGAATAGAGAGAGATGATGGAGGAGGGGCCTAGGAATAAGGCTTGTACGTTGTGACGCCGTTATTAAAGTCATTAAACTCCTAATAATCAGTTGCATTGATTATTAGGGGTTTTATCTCCTTTATGTTGGGTTATTTTTGTAGGATGTTTACAGACACAATAACTGTCCTATTATCCTATAGTAGTTTGTCAGTTCTTTTTGTCACAGTCCCAATTCTGCTGCCTTGGACCGATTTTCATCTGATAGCGTACAAACTGATCGCTATTGGCAGTGTGAGTAGAGAAGAGACGAGGAGACGATGTAGCCTTTGGTGCTGCTGCGCTCTGAGAGGTTCCAGACTTAATGCCGGGACAATGGAAACTTGAGTCAGCGCTGTTTGATTCCCGCTCTTGGGACGCGTCCAGGACTTTTTTGACCAGCTTTTATTTTAGTCTTATCTCGATCCAACAATGCACAATGTTGTGTGGGAACGCGACAGAAATGGGGAAAAATGGATCACATCCCATTGTGATCCATTTTTGGAAATATTCAAGTATACAGCAGTTAGCTTTTTCTTCTTGTAAACTTCCCAATTCTGTTTTGAAGCCTAATCTGCTCATGGCAATATGGTGTACTATAAGAATTACTATATGGAGTACTATACGGTGTACTTTACTGTGTTCTATACGGTGGACTATATGAAGTATTATATGGTGTACTATATGGTGTACTATGGTGTACTATGGTGTACTATATGGAGTACTATACGTTGTACTATACGGTGTACTACATGTTGTACTATACTGTGTACTATATGGAGTACTATACGGTGAACTATGGTGTACTATACGGTGTACTATATGATGTACTATTCTGTGTACTATATGGTGTACTATACGGTGTACTATGGTGTACTATACGGTGTACTATATGATGTACTATTCTGTGTACTATATGGTGTACTATACGGTGTACTATACTGTGTTCTATACGGTGGACTATATGAAGTATTATATGGTGTACTATATGGTGTACTATGGTGTACTATGGTGTACTATATGGAGTACCATACGTTGTACTATACGGTGTACTACATGTTGTACTATACTGTGTACTATATGGAGTACTATACGGTGAACTATGGTGTACTATACGGTGTACTATATGATGTACTATTCTGTGTACTATATGGTGTACTATACGGTGTACTATGGTGTGTACTATATG
>NC_079416.1:12990424-13015424 GCF_026213295.1 Gadus chalcogrammus
CAGTCCCATTCTGCTCTGTTGTTGCAACTTTCTCCCTCTGCTCCACTTTAGTCTTTAGAGGGCCACACCGGGGTCCTGCTCACAGGGTCGCTGCATTGTTGGCGACCGGGGGTCTGCTTTCTGATGTGGAGGCGAGCGGCTATGGGAGGATTAGTGTGGCCGGTTGGATCATCTTACAGCCCCCCCACCCACAGCCGCAACCACAACCCCCCCCCCCCCCCTCGCTCCTCCCAACACACGCACACACACACACACACACACACACACACACACACACACACACACACACACACATATACAAACACACACACAGTCTCTCACACACACACACACACAGACACAGGCTCCTGGACAATGGGGATTAAAAACTTCTCTTATTCTCGGGCCCCCAAACGGCAGGATGACAAAGACAGTATTCCTCTGGGTCTTTCAGCACCGGGCGACACAGCTGAAGGAGAGAACGGGGCCGGTGGGTGCAGGGTGGAGGGTGGAGGGTGGAGGGTGGGTGGTGGGGAGGGGGGGCGGAGGCGGGGCCCCAAGCAGGGGTCTTATACAGAAAATTAATCCTATGGAATTTTCTCCTCATTGCAAATGGAGATTTGCTGCTGGTGCCTCGGCCTCCGCTGACCGGTCCGGCGCGGGCCGTCCCGTCACTCAACAGACGGCGGCCATGTTGGAGCCTCACAGAGGCCTCTTTGGCCCTGGTCACAGCTGATCTACCTCCTCGCAGCGGCGCCCATACAAAGGCAGCCCCGTCAGCGGCCCGTTGGAATGATACGGGAAAGAGTCATTAAAATGTATTTACTCCGGCTTCCAACCGGACGGCTCCGTTTGTCAACGCAAAAAATAAAAGAAACATCCCCCAAAACCGACAGAGGCAAACGCCGAAAACTGTGCGATCGGACGCCGTTACACCGGTACGCCACAACAACAGCGCTGCAGCGAGCGATGACCGTAGGCACAGACAGAACGACCAATCAGGGGACGGCCATGGATCTAATTTGTAAATGTGGTTTGTTATGAATGCACCGATTTTATCCCCCGTGTGTACGACATGGCTGGCTGTCGCTCAGCCGTGCGTGATGGAGCAGGTCTCTCTGACAGACAGGGCCCCCCTCATCTGGATGGAACATCAATCCCCTGGTTATTGGACTCATGATTACCGGTCCGAGGAGACAAAAGGTGACTCCTGGAGTCAATTATGGCTCAGGGGCCGAAATCACCATGCAGTCGCCCCGTCGCATTGTGTTCTGGCAGTGGTGGTAGCCGTATCGCACCCGAGGAAACTCACAATGTCATTCAGTTTTCTCTCCCTGATTGGGGGGTGGGGTTGGGGGGGAGCCAATGTTGTCTTTAGGAGGGTTGGGGTGGATGCAAAGCAATTTCTAGCAACACCAAATAAACAACCGCCCATATACACATACACCATACACACACACACACACAGACACACACACGCTCTCACACTCTCCCTGGCCCTGTAACCACACACACACACACACACACACACACACACACACACACACACACACACACACACACACACACACACACACACACACACACACACACACACACACACACACACACACACAGACAGAGACACACACACACACAACACACACTCCCCCCACCCCAATCCACCCACCTAAATGTATGGCTAAATCGTTTCGCTAATAAAAAAAAGCAAAATCTTTTGATTGAGGGTGGGGATATTATAAATATATGCATATTATCTTCTCTCTCGTTCACCCTAGCCTCTATCAGTCCCCACCCCCTCTCTTCTATCTCTCCTCCTCCCCTCTTACTCGCTTTCTCTCCCCCTCTGCTCTCCCTCCTCCTCCCCCTCTCCCCCATCCCCCTCTCTCTTTGCAGTAAATAAAAGATTAAATGACTGTTCTAAAAGCACGGACTGGTCACCAGAAGATAATTGTTTCAGCTTTGTTTACTGTGCGTGAATGTTTTCTCCCTTTTTACTTCTTTTTTTTCTCCTTCATTGTGTCCATAATTAAAATTCCTTTATTTTCAAAGTAGTTCTAAAAGAAGGAGCTAAATTGCCTTTTTCTATGTTTGTGTTGCCATTAGGGGGGAGGAAGAGGAGGGGAGGAGGGATGGGGGAGGAGCTGGTGGGGGGGGGGGGGGGGGGGGGGGACAGCAGCAATGTCCTTGGGCTGGATGGTAAGATCAACTTGAAGTGTGTGTATGTGTACGTATGTGTACGTGTACGTGTATGTGTGAATGTTTGTGTGTGTGTGTGTGTGTGTGTGTGTGTGTGTGTGTGTGTGTGTGTGTGTGTGTGTGTGTGTGTGTGTGGGTGTGTATGTGTGTGTTTGTGTGTGTGTGTGTGCATGCACATGTGTATGCAATGCTTGTGTATGCATGTGTGTATATGGTGTGTAATGGTATGTAGTATACTAGTATTGTGTGCATGTGTGTGCGTGTGCGTGTGTGTGTGCGCGCGTGTGTGAGTGTGTGGCAAGGATATATTATTGCGATGTATGTAAATTGTAAGTGTATGCGTTTATTGTGTGTATGTGTATGAATATATGGGTGTGTGTGTGTGTGTATTCATCTACAATGGAAATATATGAATGTGCATCTACACATAATGAAGGCATGTGCATGTATATATGTATGTATATATATATATATATATATATATATATATGTTTGTGCTGTTTGCTATGTTTTGCCCCCCTCCACCGTGGTAATGTTATTTCAAAGCTCCAATGCTAACACAATACAACCTGCTCTCTCCTTCTGCACTGTGAGACTGTGAGTTAGTACAGCCATACCTGCAGGGACTCATCGAACATCTTCAAGGAGATCATTAATCCCGATCGAGCGGTTGGTGTTGATGGATCCTGGCGGAGCAGACGGAAGCCAATGAGATATAAATGACACCTCTTAATGAACAGCCATTCGACACAAACACACAACTAACTTCAAAACATGCTTATCTCGCAGGCCACCACAGGAATGAATTTCCGGGAGCCTGTTCTTTTTTTGTAATGCACATTGATGAAGACAGCCCCCCCCCTCCACCCCATCCCCGACCCCATATTCAGCTCCACAGCGAGGCAGCAAGAGCCTGGAAGTCCTCACCTCCCCCCCAGGGGCCTGTGACAAACCTTGGCGCATATCTGACAAGCGGGGACCTCATTAGAAAAAGGTGACAATGAGGTTTCCAGATCGGAATTTGCACCGCGGCAATTGTCTGCGTCTTCCTCTGCTCCCTCGGAGCATGGCAAACAGGGGCCCGACGTGGCCAGCCTCCGAATGAACCAGGGGCCTCTCCAGGAGACCGGGGACCGGAGGACACTTCTCTTACCCCGGTGATTGGAGGCCAGGACAACAACACCCACCACCACCACCACCACCACCATCCCCACCACGACCAAAGGTCTAAGCCCTCACATGTAGCACTCACACCAGTGTCGCGTTCTGCAATGTTCACGCATACGCACCCCTCCCAATTCACATGAAATGTGAATTGGGAGGAGTGCGGGGGGGGGTGATGGCGGGCCACGCTCGCGGTCACACATGCGATCACAGCGCCCTGCCGCCAGCGTCTGTGTTTGTGTGTGTGTGTGCAATGATATCCCTCTTCTGCTTAGCCAGGCGCCAATAATTGAATCTCAGGTTGGAATTAATCCTACGAGCCGCACTTGACTCGGTCAAAACAACTATTACAGAGAGGGCAATGTATTTTTTTACACAGCACTTCACATTGATTAGGCGATGTGCAGCCATGGGCGCCGCGTTACATTCCCGACGACTGCCATTTGCATTAAGTGAGGGGTTGGGCGTCCAGGGATGGGGGGTCTGCCCAACGCCGAGCGAGGCAGGGGGAACATCCCATAATGCACTGGGGATGGAACACATAGAACCCAATATATAGAAATGTACACGCGCGCACATCCACACAGGCACGCACGCGGACACAAGCACGCATACGCACACAGGCACGCATACGCACACAGGCATGCATACACGCGCGTGCATACACACGCAGTCACACAAACACACACAGGCAGGCATCCACACACAGGCACACAAACACCCAATCGGATTCATACGGTGTATCAGAACCTGGGATTATTAATCTCAGGAGAGAAGAGTCGCGTCTGCAAAATGAGTAATAAACATGGTGTGAGGAAGTGCTTTCAGAGCGGACCCCAGACCCAGGAATCCATTCCCTCTCCGTCCCGGAGCTCAGGGCCCATGTGTGTGTGCGTGTGCGTGTGCGTGTGAGTGTGCGGGGAGCCCCCCCACCTGAGAGCAGGGTGTGACCCCCGGGGGTACCGGTGGTCCGGCTGAAGGAGGGACCCCCAGCCCGGTATCACTGCGAGGGTGAAGAAAGAAGGTGTGTATGTGTGTGGGTTGATGGGGATGGGATAGGGGTTGGGTGCGGAGGTGGTGGGGGGGTGAAGAGGCAGACAGAGATACAGAGGGGAGGGGGGAGTGTGGGGGCGGGGGGGGGGGGCGGAAAAAAGGCCCTCTTTCACTTCTGAATGAAAGCGAGAGAACGCGCTGTCAAACTCGATCAGGGCTGAGGAGTCCCCCCCCCCCCCCCCGCACAAAGGGGTCTGGGGGGGACCGGCCGCGCATTTCACATTGGATCCAGCCCTCCCCGGGACACGGCTCGCAGGGTCGGAGGGGGGGGGTGGGGGGGCTGATGTCCCGGACGCGGGACGGGAGCGGGGATAATGCTGACGGGTTCGGGAAGGACCAGGAGAAGATGAAGGGGTCCTGGGAGGGGGGGGGGGGGGGGGGGGGGGGGGATGATGGGTGAGGGTGGCCTCCTCCCAATAATAAAAAAAAAGAGGTGAAAAGAAAAGGTCTGACCACCTCTTTTCTTCCCGGGGCTTACGCTGCCTTCCCGGGATCTTCAATGGCTCCAGGCAGCGCTGCTCGGCTGAAGCCCATTAGCCAGCATTAGGAACGTCCACAGACACACGCACAAGGAGATTTGAGACAAACCCCTAACAGTCCACAATAACCGCCGGTACAAGCCCTGAGCCGTTAGACCCCCCGTCCCCCCCCCCAAAAAAAAAGACCTTGAATAGACGTGCCCTAAATCATGTTGTTGAACAAATCAGGTATTAGGGTAAGAGGAGTTTGTCCGAATTTACTTTGCCTAAAGACTTTAGTTAAGCTAGTTACTGCGGTGCTTTGGTTAGGCGTGTGGCTGCTTGTGTCCGTGTGTGAGGCACGATCATTCCCTAGACATCTTACACTGTGACACTTTAAACCCCAACCAGGCCCCCCCCCCCCCCACACACACACACACACATACACACACTCCTTGGACATAAACACTTCTATCGCTGCCCTCTCACGCTCACACATAAATCTAGTGGGCCACAGGCCGACCTCCACACCGGCCCCCACAATAGGAAACTATTGACAATTAAATGGCATTTTGCGATCCAGGGTGCGAGTTAATGGTATTACGGCCGCAATTCAACTCCTGAATGGCCCAAAAGGATTTCCCCCCCATTCACCATAAAAAACACGACTGACTGTCTTACCAAGCATTACATAGCTTACCCTGAGCTTATGATTCACCGCTTTCTCAAACCATTTGAATGTTTCCCTTTTTTGGATGGGGGTGGATGGGGGGGGGGCAGTGGCAGATGTAGCTGAAGGTGCAGATGGGGGCCGGGTCCTTTATGGACGGGGCGAGGGGCTGTCGGAGCTGATGGTAGGGCTGTCGGTCCTACGACGGGAGGAACCACCCAGAAGGCCGGGGTAGGGCTGAGTTTCCGTGACTGTGGAGGTGTCAGCGTCACTCTATAGGAGCCGCATCGACTCGGTAAACGGAAGAGAAGGATGTTTCGGGGTCCAGAGGTTCGCTTTCAGACTCGTACACATTTTTCTGGGGCTGAATGGCGTGGATGGGCTTCAATGCACGACATTTGTTTAATTTGTGCGGAACGCAATCTGTAATTTACAAAATATCTAAATATTTTTAAATATTTTTAATGTGGATAAATATTTACGATTATTTTTCGATTTGAGAAATAACTTAAACATAGCTTCCATCACCATTGGTAAAATAATTGGCTTTAAAGCTCCTTCTTTCCTTTCTGCTCCTTTTCCTCCTCCTCCCCCTCCCCCTCCTCCTCCTCCTCCCCCTCCTCCTCCCCCACCTCCTCCTCCTCCTCCTCCTCCTCCTCCTCCTCCTCCTCCTCCTCCTCAGCTGTTGTGTGCAGAGAGATCCCTTTTGGCAGTCGCCTTCCCTCCGGACAAAGGGCTTTGAGAGGAATATGAAAAGGCAGATTTAAAGGTGACGCCCGGTCAAAGGAGAGCGAGCGAGGGGGAGCCCTGTTATCGCTCCTACGGTGGCTACATTTAGATAGCACCTCCCCTCCTCACCTCTGACTGAACGACACCCAGGAAGAAACGCTCAAATTGAACAAAGTCGCTGCCAGAGTGGTCTGGTCGCAACAAAGATGAATAAAATGATTCTTACATACGACGGCAAAGCCTTAAATAAATATCTAAATCTGTCACTTTTCTCTGTGCTAATATCGCCATGGATAGCAGCTGCATTCAGACGTATTTACACACGCTGAAGAAAGGAGCCTGCGGCAGAATACATCAAGTCTTACAACAGAGGACCACGATGTATGGCCTTTGAAAGCAGAATTTGTCAAGTCCTGATATGGTACAAAAATGGGTTTTGTCATTTGAGCAAATGAAATAATGATCCCAAATGAAGGAGCTGGCAGGTCTGTGAGAGAGCGCTCCTGAGAGCGGCTGAGGGTTTGCTCGTAGATTCGGTTTTCCCTCAAGCACCGGAGCGGCTCCCTCGACTTGACAGACCAAACAGATCAGACGGAGAACCGACTCTTAATGGTGAGGATTATGGGAACCGCTCTTTGGCCTCCAACCATTTGGCCCGCCAGGAGACACAAGAGTGCTTGGGATTGAGTCTGCGGCTCAATGCAAAGAGACCCAATGATAGAAGGAGTGCTGCAATGCTAGTGAGGCTGTTGTTACTGGATTAATACGATTTAAATAGTAACAAACCAACAAACACCAGCACCAAAATGTCATATTTTGATTGTGATTGTTACAATTATTGCTAGATTATAATGAATGTATCTATTGATTTGTATGCACTTCATTTTGTATTGTACAATATTATTTAATAAATTAAGAACATAATAGTAGCACAAATTATATAGAAAGAGTATAAAATAAGGCACCCTTATTTAATAAAAGTCGGCAGAAGGCTAGTAGTAATTGTAGCAGTAGTAATAGTAGTCATAGTAGTAGTATTAGTATTGTTAGTGGTAGTGGTAGTAATTGGAGTAGTAGCAGTAGTAGTAGGATTAGCAGAAGTGAATTATTATTTTCAGTAGTTTTAGTAGTAGTTATAGTAGTAGTAGTAGTAGTAGTAGTAGAAGTAGTAGTAGTCGTAGTCGTAGAAGTAGAAGTAGTAGTAGTAATGGTAATAGTAGTAGTAATACTAGTAGTAGTAGTAGTAATAGCGGTAGCATTGTAATGAGCAGTTATTCTCCACCACTATATTAACCTCTATTATTACAATAAATTACAGATAAGGCTTTAATCGCAGATGCACCCCGCGCACACGCCTCACGCACCCCCTTACATCTGCCGTCCTCCTTATCACCTAATGTGTGGATGCATAGACTACAGGACGACTGCATCTCACACTGGCATCATCGGGCTCCCCCTGGGTCTCGACTCGTACACACTGTGCAGTTTAAGCCATTCCAGCCACAGCTATGATCTTAATTAGCTCCACCTAAAGCCCGTCTCTTCCCCCCTAGACCAGCCTAATTAAGCCCAGTGCCTTCCCTCCGCCAGGGCCTCTGCTGGCTAACGGAGAAGAAGCCACAATCTCTTGTCCAAGGATTACAACCTGGGATACATCACAGGCAATCATTCCCCCCCCCGCCGCCCGCCACCACCAGCACCACACACCCAGCCGCCAGCCAGACTCTGGGCTGGCACCCCCTCTACTTCCAGCTGCAGACTCCTGAAAGGCACAATGCTTCTAATTTGCTGTGTGCATTAAACAGCCTCTTCAACCAAGTCAAGTCAGAGAATAAAATTCTCTCTTACGGGGCCGCCTTAATAAGTCCAGGGAGAGAGGCTGAGACTAGCAAAGAGAGCGCTTGTTCCTTTGTGCATGGCGGCGGCGGTCGCTCAAGCTAAACAGCTTGTTATTATAGGAAGGGGAAGTGTTTCTTCCTCTGCCTCTGCATTAGCTTAAACTAGTGTCACTTGCTTGACTCGTAATCATCCAACTTTGTGTGAATGCTGTGTTTTTTCAAAGGCGCCCGGCCTTAATTGGATAGTCTCCTTAACCCGACCGGGATCTTTTGATCCTTATTGTACACTTTCATTGTTGTCCGTCAGTCTTAAGGCAGCTATGGCAATTGCCAGGCCTCATCTTAGCATCCTAAACTCCTTAGTGTTAGTATCAGCTCAGGCTCTGAGCACTGGATAAGCCCTAGCTAATGTCATAATGGTCATAATTTGGCTGAGCTCTCCAGCGCTATGTCAATTCTGCACGGGGAAGTTAACAGCTACAATTAACAAGATATTAGACGAATGCTATCGAATAGTTACTCGGTACCGGGCAGCAGCGGCAATGACCCTGGCCATGAGGCATTGTGATTGCTGTTCATGATAAGTGTGTCGAAACACACCTATCATGAGTGTCGAAACGATAATATGTCCCTGCACTTGACTCCTGCAGACTCAATTTCTTCTTTCCCTTTATTGTTCATTATTCTCATACTTAAATACAACTTCAAATATAAAACGCTATCAAAAAAATTCACACCTGGATTCAAAGCAGGCCAACATGAGCACAAGGCAACCCAGTGCAAAGTGTTCAGGGGGGATAAACCGCTGAGAAGCGCCTCCCTCAATACACACTTTGAAGTTTGCCTCTGCTATCAGCGGCGGGTCGGACCTCCCGAGGAGACGGGACTCAGCGCGCCGGGCGGTAAGAGAAAGTGCCTCGCTCCTTTGTGTCCAATCACCAGAGGAGTCTGACGGGGAGGACGGGGAGGACGGGGGTTCTGTCAGGCCGTGGTGTGTGATGCAGGGGAGGGGGACGCAGACACTCAGAGACCCAGAGACCCGGGGACCCAGGGAGGCAGGGCGTTTGCGGCGGGCTCTCCTCCAGCACGGACAGCCAGCCCTGGGTGGCTCTCGCCTCCCAAAGCCTGTTTGTGGATGAAAGTGTCGCCGCACTGGGGTCCCCTCGCACAGAGGGACGAGGGCAGTGATTAGGGGGGCGCAGGAGCACGGCGGCCCTTTAATTTGGGGGGTTGGGCTGAGGGACGCGGGGGGGGGGGGGGGGGGGGGGGGGGGGGCCGCGGTAGGGGCTGTGGTGGTGGTGTCAGTGGCGGTGCTGGTGGGGGTGTATCTGTAGCCAGACAATGGCGATTACCTTCCTCTTTATCTGGCGGAGAGGAGGCTTTGAGCGAGCAATCTGAGGAGCGGAGGAAATGGCACGACACGGGATTAGTGGCACAACAGGACGGTAAATTAAATGTTGGAGATGAAAGAATGAGGCTCTGACATGCATCAATAGAGAGCATTGGCCGGGTTCTAATAACGGCAGCCCGGAGAAATACCTGTAGAGATTAGTGTGTGTGTGTGTGTGAGAGAGGCAGCGAGAGGGAGGAAAGATACACAATACAATAAATGACTTTGGACGCCTTTTGTCATGTGACAACCCTCGTGGGAGCGGCGAATGAGCAGTGTGTGTTTCTGATCATCAATGAAACAAAGCAAAAAAAACATGTGTGTGTGGGTATGTGTGCGGGTATGTGTGCGTGTGTAGACACCTGAATGTGGGTGGATGTGTGTCAAGCAAATGTGAATGTTGGCTTGTGTATATTTCTTTGTGTGACGACATGTGTGTGTGTGTGTGTGTGTGTGCGTGCGCGTGTGCGTGTGCGTGTGTGTGTGTTTGATGTTGTGTGTGTGTGTGCATGTGCGTGTGCCTGTGCTTGTGCGTGTGTGTCTAATGTTGTGTGTGTGTTTGCGTATGTTTGATGTTTTGTGTGTGTGTGTGTGTGTGTGTGTGTGTGTGTGTGTGTATGTGTGTGTGTGTGTGTGTGTGCAGTAGTGCGTGTTTGATTATATATGAAGGTATAACAGCAAGTTAATCACCAAAAAGCAGAGATGTACTGAAAGCATTACTGTAGGAGAATGTGCAGCTAACAGCTAATGGCATAATCAATAGTGCCCGTAGCTCATTTAGGACATGAGAAAGTCGCACCCCTCAAACGGACTGCGATTGCATTTTTAATCGCTAAAGAGGACGTTTTAATGCCGGGAAGAGACGTTGTGTTTGCTGGAGCTCAGCCAATTTGGGTTGTCACTCCCAACGCTACACGATAGGTTAGAGTAGCACTGCATTGGCGCTCTTAAGAAGGTAATTCGATAAACATTTTAAAAGACCTTTGCCATTACTGAACAGGCAAAGGATTGCGCAATAATCCGCGAATGCATCAAAGAAAACATGAGACAGTGAGAGTTTAGATTAATCGTTTTTTCTTATCATGTCATTATGACATTCAAATTTGTGTAAATTCACCATAAACAAGCATGCAATAGCTTCCATTGTCCTGATTGATGGGAATTATCCTCAAGTCAAGAATTAAATATAGAAGGAGAAACCATTGATGAAAGATACAAATCGAAGGAAGAGAGGGAAAGAAGGTCAAAAGGAGAGGTGACAGCTGAGTGAAAGACTCAGAGAGAACAGGTCCTGAATGATTCAATCAAAGAGTAGCTTTATCTGGGTTATTACTATACTAAAGCAGCAAGATGAAGAGGTTTTTTTTGCCTTAATCTCAGTTACAATAGATGGGAACAAAGGCACACTTACAAGCACTATCAGCCCCAAATATCAAATCAGCTCTAGCTGGGCCTAATCCTGCTAGACAACATTGTTGATTCATTGGACCTGTGGTCAGGCCCATACACAGCCTTGTGTCCAGAGAAACTCACACTGACGCGCACATAAAACACACACACACAAACACACACATGCACACACACATGCACGCACACACACCCACACACACAGACACACACACACACACAAGCGCGGGTGTACTAAACACAAGCACACACCTTTCTACATGGGCATACACATACACATAGAATCTAGTTTTCCGTATGGACGTGGTCACCTTTTTGTTTTGTCCTCTGGGTTTTTGTTACATCGATGGATAAGACACGTATAAGCCAGTCATTGTGCTCCGACTTGAATCATATGGTTCGAGATAATAATCTCAATGTACCTGAATGTGAGGAGACAGCTTCAGTACACCATGAAGATACCTGGACGATTAACCCGGTGGTTCACCGGGTAGAGCGCGTATCATAAAGGCCAGTCCTTACAGCAGCGGCCGGGGTTCGATTCCTGCCCGTGGTCCTTGGCTGCACGTCTTCCCCTCTATTTCACTCTACAATAAAAAGGATAAAACCTTCAAAAATAAAAATAAAAACCTGCTCTCCTAAGTCTCGCTTTACCTGTGTGTAGTATTACAAGGACATAGAGAATGGCAACAAGTGTTTGTAAGCTTGGTTTAATTTAACATAATAATGTCACTTTTTTGCTCTTAACTTTAAACTCACAAGTAAGTTATTTTATGGGAGATCTTCGGTGTGGCACTTGCTTTTGGTTGACATTGGGGCCGCGGTTCGATCCCAATTAGTCTGAATAGTTTCCTACTGCAAAAAAGAAAAAGAAAATCTTGTCACATTCTGTGCAACGAATATGCAGCCCCATTGTCTTTGCCTCTCCGCCTCTCTCTCACACACACAGACACACACACACAAACATGCAAGCATGCACAAACACACACACACACACACACACACCCAAGACACACACACACACACAGTTGCTGAAGCAGAGAATATATTTACATTGCATCTCTCCACTTTTGGACTCATCATTTCTGACACCATCTTCTCATTTGGATGTTTACATGGATGCTGACGTATTCAGTTGGAGGTTACAGCCCTGAAACCAGAACTACAACATTAAGCATGCTCCCTTTTTTGGGGGAAAGCTTTCCCCCCATTTTTTTTTAGGAATGTGTCCATTTTGTTAAAAAGTGACGTGATGCACTCATTTGTCTCCAGCAGAGAACTTTAAAAAAGTACAAATTTTGATTACTTTACCAACCGGCAAATTCTGCAGCATTTCCATGACAGCAGTACTCCACACATAGCACAGTTGGTGACTTTCGAGCGAGTGAAGGTCCTGTACATGCTGCCGCAGCGACTGCAGCGCTGGAAATGTCCTTGCTCAGGACGGCACTTGGCAGAGTGAAAAGGACACTGCCAACTTCATTATCCCACAGAAAACAGGGTAATTATTGTATTTGTTAGCAACAAATCACAGCACAACAGACTGCATGTCCCTGTCCTGTTCTGAGCATCTTAATTACTAGCCACCACCACCACCACCACCACTCCCCCTACATCCCATCCCCTCCCTCTGTTGTTGTTGCTGCTGCTGTTGTTTTGCATATAAAAGGAAACGGCTAATTGTCTCGGCTATAAATATTCACCATGCAATTAGCGCCCTGGCCCGTATTATCACCTCGCTGTTTGGTGTGCGCCGCTGACGACCGCAACCACCGATCCTCCCGGTCTCACGGAGGTTTGATAGTGGTGCGTGACCTTTGTTTCCCGCCACACACGACAGTTTGGCGTGCTGAACTGCCATCTCACCCCTCCACCTGGAGCAGAGGGAGAATATACCTCGACACCCGCTCAGGTCCAGTCATTGGTGACGGGTGAGGCGCCGCATGGAGGAGGCCATGGGGAGGATGGTGGTGTTTGGTGTGTGGGGTGCTTAATGCACTGAAGGACTGACGTGCGGCCAGGGAGAACTTAGAGAGGACTTACTGGTGCATGAAGGTATATAAAGGGAGGTTGGAGCTGTTTATAACCTAAAGACTATTCAATCACATTTTATTCAATCACATTTTATTAGGATAGCCCTTAATCACAGGTTCAAAGGGCTTAACAGGCCATATATTCATGACACCCCCCTGACCCTGGCCCCCCCAGAGGGCAAGAAAAAACGTCCTTAATTAGCAAGGAAGAAATCTTGAGAAGGAACGCAGAGTTGGGGATCCCTCCTTCCAGGGATGATCATGAGTGTAATGGGTGCAATAATTGTCACACATAAATAGATACAGGCAACATTTTAAATCAGTGATGGGGTGCTGGCCTGTTAACCACAAGGAGTGTTAAAAAGGGAAACTTGGGGAACGTTTATCAGACCACTTAAACAGGGCCTGATGAGAGGGCCTTGAGAGAGGCATGGGGTAGCGAAGGAAAAAAAGACAGGCTGGAAAGGCCAAAGAACGTTGCCATTCTCCTCCACCTCACCTAAAATCAAAGGAAAAGGGGGAGGGGGAATAGGAGAGAGGTGGAGAAGAGAGCAAGCGGACGGGGTATGGGAGCCTTCACGGATGATTGCAGCCCAGTTTGAGCTGCTAAAGTGCAGACGTGAAGCGCTTTCATCTCCCTTCGGGGTCACTATCCATGGAGGGAAAGCGCCTGTCATCTCGATCTGGCTTGCCCAAACCGAGCTTCTCAGCTCCTGCAGCTTCCCACAGAACTGAGCCATGCCCCCCCCTTGGGCCAGATCCATTCACCCCAGCAGGAGAAACACCACCGCCCAACCCTCTCAGAAGGCCCCACCATCCAACCCTTCGAACCAGATGCATGGGGAGAGTAGCAGGGAGTTCTGTTATCCTTTAAAGTGAGTGAGGAACCAAAATAAGGGGAGAGAGAGAGAGAGAGAGATAGTGTGAGAGAGAGAGAGAGAGAGAGAGAGAGAGAGAGAGAGAGAGAGAGAGAGAGAGAGAGAGAGCATATAAAGATGGTAGAGTGGGGATTGGATGTATTGAGACTGACCCCAATCGGTGTAGGGAGGCTGGCTGGAGCCTGGAGGCTCGTTAGGCAGGATCCTTGGGCTCCTAATTGGGAGGGCCGGGGCCTGGCGGTCTGAGAGGGGAGCGGCAGAGGGCCCTGAGTGCTGTGTTTGGAGAGGGGATGAAGAGGGGTGGGAGGGGGTGGTGAAAGGAGGGGGGGCTTTCCAAGTCACATGAAAGTTTGCGGGGATGAATGTAGCGTAATTAGATTAATAAGTAGCTTAATTTATCGCAGCAGAGGATATCAGCAACTCCACGTTAGAGGCAGGCCAGAAGATTAGTCCCGATCGGCGTTTCCAAAACACGATTAGCCCCCCCCCGGCACAAAGACCAGGCTCTTTCACAGGTTCCGACCACAAGGGCTGGGATTAGACCAACATGGGGAACAATCAGCCGTGGGTGCACCCCCCTCCAGCCTCCCCCGGCCGGGGGGGGGCAGCGCAACCTTTGGCCCCCCTCCCTGGCCCGCTCACAACACTGATCAATTAGGCCATTGTAGGGTCAATTAAAGTGAAGAGAGGCTAGACCAACAGAAGACCTTTTGCTGGACCGTCCGGGTTCGAAACCAACTGTACCCCAACACACTCACCCTGCACCCCCCCCCGAGTGCTCACTTTACTGACGATCTGTTGGTTGGAGGTAATGGTTGTGTGTAGGTTTATTTAATCTCAGTTGACCAGCTGATAATCACTTCTCTGGGTCTGGGGGCCCGCTGGTCTACTGGATCTCCCAGGAGCCTTGGGGATGCACAGCATCATTGCTAATTGATTGTCCCTCAGAATGCCGTCCGGAATGCCAATAAAGACTGCAGCATATGCTCGCTCCATCCCCAGCCTCGCGAATCATGAATGCAGCCTCTTTTTACACAAAGCTTTAGATCCCTTGATCCTCTACATCCTTCTACATCCAGCTTCCTGATCCGGGGAAGAAAAAGTAGAAGAAGAAAGGAAAACCCCATTGGGCGCAGAGCCAAGATGTTGGAGAGGAGACAGGTGTCAAGGTTTCCCAAAAATTAAGCAAGTGCGTTTAGGAAGTGTCCCTTTGTCAAACAGAGGTTGTGCACTGATGTTAGGACGTTCAACTTGCAGTAGCCTAGCTAGCTAGCGTCTTTCAGTGGAAATGTGCTACAAGACCGGACGTGTTAAGCCGTATAGAGAAATCAATCCCAATATGGTCACCACTTCCTGAATGTCTAACGTTTAATAAATGCACCAAAATATCACTTGACAGCATCATCTTGACAATGTGAGCCATGAAGACGCTGGATTTTTTTTGTCAAGGGTACAAACACTGATAAATAATCAATAACCAATATAGACCTGGCGTCCCACCTTATGTTTATCAATTGCCCCTCGTCAGAGAGATGAGCCCTTTGTTTACCCTTGGGCAGCCGGTACCTTCCCCATGTCCCAGGGCTGCTGGAGGCCTCTGGGGGGCTATTATCCTGTGCAACTATGCAGCTCCATGTAGTGGTGAAATGGGCCGCTTGAGAGTCAACATGCAGACACCTACAGACTCAGTATGCTAGCGACAGCTACACCCGCCCCATTCCGTCCGTTCAGCTCACTGCGGTGAAGCTCGCATCTGTAATCTGCTCGCATACTAAAACCCAATGAGGAACGCCATAGTTACCTTGTACCGTTATTTACAATTTCTATCCTTATGGCGTTTGTGTCTTAGCCATAGGAACATTCATAGCTGTGGCTAGCCTCGCTCCAGTGAACACACGCTGCAGAACCTGCTCAGTAGATAGTAACTGTAGATGCTGCTGACATTATATCATAATGCATTGTGTATAAGCTCAGCCATTCCTTGCTCCGCTGCCATCGTTTGACTAAACGTCTAATTCCTCGAAGCTCCTTATAATTCTCATGATCTGAACTAGTCCTTTAGAGCAGAAATCAAGCTTGCTCAGACTTTTTATTAAGTGGTGTCTCGACCTCGGAAATCCCTTGGTGGCATCAGATTGGATGATTTAGGAGTTGAATAGAGATGAGGGGAAGACTTACCTAAAGAAGAACGGCACCTGTGAGGAGGAAGAGGAAGATGTCCAGGTGACGAAGAACCAAATTTCATAAGCAGGGAAGCTAATCCCTGCTGCAAACTTTTATTGCATTGTCAGTTACTTTGAAATCCTGAAACATAGAACATTCAAAAGACAAAAAGACCAGCCAAATGGAATGGAATAGACCCCACAGACCCCAAGGACAGACCAATCACAGCCCTGACCAATATCTAGCCTCCACGATGGACTCTTTTCTAGGTCTCCTAACATCCCTCAACAAGACTCAACAGCCCAAACTCAGACTCAGAGTCCTCTTGTTAAGCCAGCAGCTGTTCGACTACTGTATCTGTGGCGAAACAATGCCTGGTCTCGGGCAAACGAGGGAAAAACAAACAAACCCTGAGCTCAATCAAGCAATGTGCTATGTGTGGCTTTTAGCGCGCCCTGCCTCGCTCCGCTAGCTAGCCCCGCCGCGAGCCTTCACCGCACAGCAAATTAGAAGCCGCGCCATCAGGCAGACAGCTGGCAGCGTCCCCCCGGGACGCCAATTAAGTTTGTAAAACATTTAGACAACAAAACTGTACAAGGCACAGAGAAAATATCATCCCGCGGAGGCAATCGTCCCCGCCATTCCCAGCGGTCCTCACAATGACCCTTGTTGCCCCCCCCCCCCCCCCATCTGCGAGCGCCTGGAAGGAAATACCAACCTTAACGCAGTCAGGCCCCAGAGAGCGGCAAATATGCTGGGAGAAATACATGAATACCAAATCAAAGCCATTGATTTATCCCGGTAATTGTTGTTTTAAGCAAATTAAGAGATGATGTTTAATTAATGGATATCCCGGAAAGCGGGCAGCGACAGGCTATTACCGATTCACCATTACCCCGTCTAAACGCGTGCCGTAGCGAGGGCTCGTTGCAGAACCGTCGTCTTTAGGACTACGCTGCTTTTAATGGCCAGCCGTGGTTTTGACAAGCAGAAGCGATTGGAGGCAAACAGAGGCCCTGGAAGAGGAGCAGGGAGCGGGGGGCGCGTAGAACGGGATACAGACCCGCTGCGCCAAACACAACGCTGCAGGAAACCACACCACCGAGGAACATCGCAAACTCCCCTAACCGGACCAAGTCGCTCTGCTCGTTGTGAAGGAGTAACTTGAGGTTTTCGACCCCCATCCCCCCCTCTCCAAGAACGAAAAAAAGAGTTAGGGATTAGAATTATATCTAAGTAGCTTTTAGAAAATTAGACTCTAAAGCAAGAAAGGGAATACAGCGGCCTGAGGCAGGACTGTGACCCACGCACTCTGCTGGACTAACTAGCTCGGAGGAGGCTATCGCTGTACCGTCCGCCTACTGCAGGCCCACTCGGGATTTGGTTCCGCGTTTCACGCAGAGGCAGAGTGACAGACGCAGTGACAGCACACGTACCTCATTAGGTCCGGATCTAAAACGCAGTCCTGTGGCGTCAGAACATGAACACAGGAACCATTAGCCCCGCCCACACGCCACAGGAAGGCTCAGGGCACCTTAATCAATGTTAATTAGCCGCGCGGTGATTCATGTTAGAGCTAAATGAAGTTATTCCATCGCGAGCCGCGAGTTCCTTTGAAGATCGTTCATTATGTCAACAGCCGCCTGTTTGATTTTCTTTAAGACAATATTGTAACAGCGAGAGAGAGAGAGAGAGAGAGAGAGAGAGACGGGAGAGAGGTGACAGGAGATAGGCAAACACACAGTGCTATGCTACATCGGTCTCTCATGAACCAAATAAGACACACACACACACACACACACACACACACACACACACACACACACACACACACACACACACACACACACACACACACACACACACACACACACACACACACAGGGCCTTATTTGCAGATTCACCATGGAGGTGGGCTGTCACGTTTCATTTACTTTAATAGGACAGAAGCTCTCCTCACTGAGGAGAGGTTGGTTTAATGGCAGCATGCTTTCAAAGACAACGCCTGTCTTTACATTTATGCAGTAACATTGAGAACTCAAATGTACACAAGCCCACAGAAGCTATGGGCTTGTGTAGGAGAGTGAGCCGCACAGTTTGCTCTGAATGAAAATCTACAATGCGCATTGGCTCCACTGTTATTATTGTAGTGAATGTTCTGACAGTAAACTGAGACTCTGAGACAGACTGCTTTGTCTCAAAAATGAAGCACTAAATGGCTAATTTCTGCCAAACCCAACACATATCAGGAGACTCAGCAGTGTCTGACAAGCTGGGTTTATATTTTGGATTGTTATTTTTTTACCTTCATTCCTTTGTCTCCTTCGTGGTTTGATCTTGTGCACCGCGGGAGATTAAACTTGCAACACAGGCCCTGTCTTTCTGCTCTCAGGGACCTGTCTGTCTGCTACTTTCAGGGCCCTGCCTGCCTGCTGCTCTCATGGCCCTGTCTGTCTGCTGCTCTCAGGGACCTGTCTGTCTGCTGCTCTCAGGGACCTGTCTGTCTCCTGCTCTCAGGGCCCTGTCTGTCTGCTGCTCTCAGGGACCCGTCTGTCTGCTGCTTTCAGGGCCCCGTCTGTCTGCTACTTTCAGGGCCCTGTCTGTCTGCTGCTCTCAGGGCCCTGTCTGTCTGCTGCTCTCAGGGCCCTGTCCGTCTGTCTGCTGCTCTCAGGGACCTGTCTGTCTGCTGCTCTCAGGGCCCTGTCTGTCTGCTGCTCTCAGGGCCCTGGTGGATGAATCACATTCTTTCTGTTGACAGAAAGAATGTGCCAAAATGAGAAGAATGTTAATTTTGGCGGTGATAATAATAAACACATACAGGGGTCAGTATACATAGATTGTCATGTGTTGTCTAAAGTGAAATTTGGAATTGCCCAATGGAGGCTATGTATTACCCTCCAGCCACACCACGGCTCTTGGCAAGGCTGCAGTCTCGCTGTAAAGCAGTAGCACCAATCACTGCGCAGAACCACAGTCCTTGTTTTACCATTTTCCCCACCGAGGAACAACGAGGCAGAGAGACGCCTCATCGGTACCCCCTATCTGATGACCTCTCGCCTTCCCCCCACTTCCCAAACCATGATACCAGTGCCGGTGTCAGATCGCTCGTACCACACAGCGATCTCAGACTAGTGATCTTTTTGTTCACTCTGGGCTGAGTGGACACAGGTCTGTCTGCTCAAACGCACACTTCGGAGATTGGAGATCAGGCAGGTGCTGATTACACGAACAAATGAAAGGTTGTCATTTTCCCTGCACAAAGTATACATTAACCGCCCGCCTAGTGTAGCTCCTTTCTGATGTTCTCACCTCTGAGCCTGTTGTCAATATGCTCAGGGTGCTAATCACCCTTAACCTGTCATCAAAGCCCGTCTCCCGCCTTTCTGCTGCCCTCCGACCATTTAAACATCATTTTAACATAATAGCAGGAGTTTTATCAGCCAGTGACTGCAGCCTCGACCAGGATAACCACAACTAATGGGATCTAATCTTTACAATAAGGGGCATTAATATATATGCAAATCAGCAGAGGCCACTGCTCTGCTGTCACACACTCACCCATGCACACACACACACACACACACACACACACACACACACACACACACACACACACACACACACACACACACACACACACACACACACACACACAGAGAGACACTTTCTCCCTGATGCACACACGCACACACACACACACAAACACACACACACGGACACACACACACACACCGACAATCTTTGTCCCCCACAAACACACACATACGCACATGCACACACACACACTCACATGCACACGCACACACAGACACACAGACACACACACACAGACACACACCCACACACCCACACACCCACACACACACAGGGCGGGAACGAGTCATCTGGACCGCATGTGTCACTTAATTGCGGTCCACTTGTCCAAAATGTAAATATGTCGTTTTCTCTGCGCTGCTGCGTAGCATGTGTGTTTGAACAGGGCAGTGCTTGTAACTACGGGAGAAAAGGGACACCGCCCCCCCCCCCCACATCACCCGTTCTAAAAGGTTCCCTCGTGGAGGTAGTGCAGGCGGAGGGGAGGGGGTTAAGTCATTGAGGTTGGGGCCGTTGAGGATTGCAGGTTGGCTGGACAAAGCCACTCTGTGCATTGTTGGGTGGTAGGGGATTAGGTCTCTCCGGGCCGCAGAATTTGCCTTCTAATTAAAAAGGATAAGGGTTAGAAAACTAGAGAGGAGGGAGAGGGAGAGCGAGGGGGGGGGGGGGGGGGGGGGGGGGGTTCTACTACTGTAGGCCAGAGGGTCGGGGGTAGAGACGCTGAAAGAGAGGACTAGAGGTCCGGGTCAGCGTGTTTGATCACATGACGTGGGGAAAGACTAACAGAGGACTTTTATTCAGCTGCTCAGGGTGGCATTTGGCCTCCTTTCCTCCAGTGGGGTATATATACCCCGACTGGAGGACATGGCAACGAAACAACGGTCATGGCTCTCAGGGTCGATGCGGTACAGTACGAGTGATCAAAACAGTGTTATTTAATCCATCAGCGGATAGGACACGCAGAATAAGTGCCATTGTAGGTGAGCCATCGCTAAGAATCACACGCCACTCACACAGAGCGTATTCGGTTATCCAACATTCGAGTTGATCTCAAAACCAAAGAAGGCCGCAGCTCACAAAGTATTCCCCCTTATGAAGGGGTGAGAGAGCGCCCGGGTGTTTGATGACCGCGGCAGCAGCTTGGCAGGCCCTGCCTCTGACTGGTCCTAGTGGGGGACCCCTTCATGTGTGTGAGTCCTCCCAGCTCATCTCTCTGTAGTGGGCTCAGCCCTCCGGAGCCAGCATGCGCCTGTTTTGTTTCTCTGTCCGCCGGCAGGGGGCCCGCACCCCTCCGGCCCCCCCCTGTGTGGGGAGCCCCTGGTTTTAAACACACACACACACACACTGCTTATTTTCCCCAGAGCCCTAGGAGGTTAACGACATGTCAGCGGAGAACAAGACCCCTCCCCTCCAACCCCCAACCAACCCCCCCCCCCCCACACACACACACACACACACACACACACACACACACACACACACACACACACACACACACACACACACACACACACACACACACACACACACACACACTCACTCACTCACTCACTCACTCACTCACTCACTCACTCACTCACTCACTCACTCACTCACTCACTCACTCACTCACTCACTCACTCACTCACTCACTCACTCACTCACTCACTCACTCACTCACTCACACACACACACACACACACACACACACACACACACACACACACACACACACACACACACACACACACACACACACACACACACACACACACACACACACACACACACACACACACACACACACACCATCCAACCAACTCTCTTCCTCATCGTCCGCTAATCAACATTTAACATCTTCCACGGTCATCGACTCCCATCCCAAACACAATCCCACATGCAGGGTCTGGTGGCTGAAGCACTACTTTCCTCCCCCCACCCCCCTCCCCAAAGCTCTCACCTTTCCTCCAAGGCAATCCGATTCCTCCTGGGAGGGTGTGACGGGGGGGCAGGCAGGGGGTGGGGAGCCTCCATCACCTCACTGATCAAGAGCATGCCCCCCCACTCCCTCTGTTCAGCAGGTCCAGGGATGAGCAGGTACCGATTTGGGCGGGGGGGGGGGGGGGGGGGGGGGGGGGGATAGTGAAAGAATCTACGCTGAGCCAAGGAGAAGATTAAACGCTGGCTGCCCCCAGATCCCCCCCCCCCACCCCCATCGCCCTTAACCAAACCACCACCACAACCACTCCTATCACCACCAATCGAACAACCACCCCCACCAACACCACCCTCACCAATACCATAACCATCACTATCACCACCACTATCACAACCAACCACAAACACAACCATCACCACCACCACAACCACCACCATCACCACCACCACCACCACCTCTGACCAACACCACTCATCCCACAGTCACTTCTTCACTGTAACCCCTTCAGGAGGGAGGGGGGAGGGCGGGAGGGGAATGCGGGGGGGGGGGGGGGTGCAGGGCACAGTGGAGAGCTGAGCCAACTTGTCATCATAGCAGGACAAGCACATTCAACCGTGTCCCTGGACCCTCCCATCTTATTCCAGACCCTCTGTTGCCCCTCCACCCAAACCCATCAAAGCCCTCTCCCGGCCCCTGCCCCCGTGGTTTGCAGGAGCGCGCTGCTGGTGTCTTTTCTTCTTTAAAGGCCAGGGGGATGAGTCCCCGGCTCCCCCGTCTTTCCAGGCATCCAAATTAATTTGCGTCTGGGCAGCGATGGAAGCAGCACGGGGCAGTGTGATGGGAGTGTAGGGCAATGACATGCCTTGGCAGACTTGGCTCCAGCACTGGCTCTCCTCGCCCCCTCCACCACGGCACCTTTACGCCCGGGCCCATGCCAGGCCCGGAGCACATGGGTGGCACGGTACCACGGTCAGGGGAGGAAGAAAAGCTGTGTGTCGCCAAGTACACTATTGACAACCTGCATGGTGAAGCAGTCCAGTGTGGGTTGATTGGCATGTAAAGTGTGCACTTTAAAACTATGTTGCCGTGCATGTATTAATCATCCTTCTCGTTGCGAGCGGACGGCTCTGTTTGTGAGGACTTAACGCTGGGCTTAACGGAGAAACATGTTGTCCTCGTTGAGAATAAACTGAGATTATTACTATTGGATTTTTCCCCCAAATCCGCTTACTAACTTTCTGATCAATACTTCAAAACAAGATCAATTACGTATTAATAAACCGGCTGAGGACATCTACAAAACAGCATTCCTTTAGTTTGAAAAAATGGATGTCAAAGTGAACTAAATGCAATTTGACATGCAATTGAAGTGGTGATCCAAACGAGGGAGGCCGCAGTTAATGCTTAATTAGCGTGGCTAAATAATAATGCAACATACACTAATAATTATTGCATGTACCCATTATGCTAGCTGCACTGACAATTAACCTTTCTCAAATAGCGATTTGCAATTTGAGTAAATCCTGTTATCAGCAAATATAACACATGGCTCACACACCCACCCACAAACACAACGGCGCCGCAGTACTCAAGGAAATCTATGCAGTGTTTACGGATGGAAAGCAAAACAACAAAACAAACAGCAGATATCCACTTTCAGTAAACACCACTCAGCCACTTACATCTTTCCAAAGGCTTAGAGAGGGCGGGGAATCAACTTTAGGTGGTTGCTGTGAATGTCATTGAACTACTTGTGTTTATGCAGGCTTAATTTCGCCGTGACAAGGTCTCCTTAAACATACAGCGAGTGCCTCGAAATGCATCAGGTCACCTCTCTCCGAGGGGCGATTTTATAAATGCTTCGTCTTGGCTGGTGTGGAAATTGACAATAATCATAAACAAATACAATTTGAAAGAGATCGCCGCGGGAGACGAGGAGAGGGGCTGACGGTGAAGCACAAAGGAGGAGATGTAGCAGAGCATGCGGGCCGTGCTGACAGACCCTCCGTCTCCGACCAGGTTCAAACGGGCAGATGGCCCCGGCGTGTCCAGGTCTGTGATATAAGATCACTGGAGCCACGAGCACACAATCATCCAGGGACATAATGTAGGTGAAACGCATTTGGGACTTGGATTGGGAGTGTTTTTCCCCCGAAATGCCTCTCCTTCATCTCAATTTGGCAGCACTTGGCCCATTGCCCACTCACATTGTGTGGACGGCCCTGCCACGGTTGCCATGGCGATGTGTGGACCTACACGGGCCCTGGAGGCAACATGGCGGAGGGGGACGGGGGGACGGGGGGCAGGGGGACAGGGGGGGGGGGGGGGGGTTATCAGCAGCAGACTCCACTGGGCCCCATCCCAGAAAACCCTGGAGCAGGGGGGGCACAGAGTCCACACGGACTCCTCTGCCATGTCCGCACCGTCTCTGGAGAGTCCCTCTCAACGACGGCCGCCTCAGAGACCTTGTTCTGAAGGGGCCCCGACACCAGCGGAGGCCCGGGGATGGGACCCTGTAATGTGGGGCCCCGGCCTGTCCACTGGGGGTCGGCTGACTGACTCCCGTAAGCCCGGGCCAGACGGGGTGTGGGCTGGGGCGGGTAGGGGCCGGGCGAGCTGGACCGCGGCCCAGTGCGGTGACTGCCTGTCTGCCCAGGCGCTGGGCCATGCTGCCACTCCTCCCTGGGCTCGTGCCCCTGCACTTGGATTTCAAAGGGATGTGACAGGGAGGACTGGCTTTCCCTGGCCGTGGACAGAATCCATGCCCTTCCAATACCTTCTCCGACGCCCACCCCTCCTCCCCAAGACAGCTTTCGGGCCCCGGCTCTCCCCCCCCCCCTCCGCCCCCACCCCCGAGCCCTCCTCCTCCGACAGCTCTTGTGATCCAGCCATGAGTCCAGGCTCCCACTCACACTGGGCCTTTCCCACCACTGCTGCCTCGCAATCGGGGAGGAGATGGGGGGCAGGTTGTGCTGCTACACTGCACCCATCTGCCCCACGTCTCCCCATGCTGGGGACCATGATGCTGCAGCATGGCTCTCAGGCACCCTAAAGACGTTGGCAAGGAGCGCCGCTGTAGGCCTTGGGGGCTCCCCTCCTCCCCTCCTCGCCTTTGTAGTCCCCCCCCTGTCCACCACTCATGTGTAACCCTGTTTGGTTTCAAATGTACTTACACACACCGTAACCCCATGTGTAATCATGTTTGTTTAATTGAGGCCACTAGTCATAGAGGGAGCTTGCAAAGCGTGCATGAACAACCAGCCATCGCTTGTGCCTGATTCAGCGGGTTTCCTCCAAAAAGGAAAAAAATGTGAAGTACTTGTGTTGTGTTTTTGTCTTTGAAGGAACCACGATACGAGGGAAAAAGGCAGAATGATTTGAAAGTCGGCATCTTAAAACACTTGTACTGTGTGTGTGTGTGAGGACATGTCTGGAAAGCCTCAGGATCGTGTGGATGATGTTCTGTGTCTGAGCGGGATGCTGTGTCTCACTCTGGCGGAGCCCCTCTAGAACTCATTTAGCGACTG
>NC_079416.1:13020424-13222924 GCF_026213295.1 Gadus chalcogrammus
ATATAGTATAGACCAAATAAATACCTGAATATAATTGATGTGACCATTCATTTCCTTACTTTATATTTTTGTTTATTCATGCACACCAAAAAAAGCAGGGAAATGGCAGCAAACAGAGAGGAGTAAAGCAATTCTCCATCCTTATAATAACAGAAATGACCTATAATAGACTACTTCACTTTGTATAAATTGGCTGAGGTCGAAAAACTTGGCCTTTTGCGTGTTTTATAAAGAAATCGCGTTAAAGAATATCACAGGTTAGGCCCAGAAAAAAGCTTTCCCCTCGGGATGATTCCGGGGAGCGGGGATGGAAGATGTCGTGGTCGTCAATTAGCGGTGAGTCAGGAACTGATTGCCGGAGGCGTTACTCGTTTTCCCGGTAAACGTTCTTTAAAGATAGAATCCCCGCGGAGGTCCTGCCTCCAGAATTTAATAAATTATTTAGCAATTTCAACGGCGAAGAGCAAATAGAGATGAACAGATAGGAATATCAGACGATTTTCACCACGGCTATTCGTTAGTTTAAGATACATTACCATACAGCTGCCCAAATTAATAATTAGGCTACTAAAACTACATTACGCCGTACAGTAGTAGGCTACTGTATTGTAGGCTACTATATTTATAATAACAGACTGATATTAAATAATGTAGCACCAATTGTAGGGCCAAAAAGCATCAGGTTAATTGTAATGGTGGGCTGTTAAAGCTAATTCATACAATATCAAAATGGCATGCACATTTTTTATTATACATTATGCTTTGCAAAATGTTCGCCTTAATATTAGTCTATAGGACCGTTTAAAAGCTCTCATATCTGATCCAGAAATGTATCGACGTGTAGGCTACAAGGAACAAGTAGGCTAGATGTTTAATACCTGAAGGTACACCTGTGATGCTCCACCTCGGCTCCTCCACCTCAGCTCCTCCACCTCAGCTCCTCCACCTCGACTCCTCCACCTCAGCTCCTCCAACTCAGCTCCTCCACCTCGACTCCTCCACCTCGGCTCCTCCACCTCGGCTCCTCCACCTCAGCTCCTCCACCTCAGCTCCTCCAACTCAGCTCCTCCACCTCGATTCCTCCACCTCGGCTCCTCCACCTCGGGTCCTCGACCTAGACTACTCAACCTCGACTCCTCCACCTCGGCTCCATTCCATCAAACCGTCGCTGCGAGCACGACCATCACACACACACAAACACACACACGCACACGAACACAACACACACACACACACATACACACACACACACGAATACACATATAACTTGACATCTGACGAGATGCGGAGGGGTCTTTTGTCTCGTGCCTATTAATCCATCGGTCATAATCCACAGATTCTTCTTGGGATCAGAATCTGTCCAGAGATACACGACGCTGCATTGTTACTGTTGGAGCCAAAAGCGTTGCCTTCCCATATCAACTCATTCCTCACTGCAGCAAGACGTGTGATGCTACTTCATAAAGCAGCTACGACCAGCCTCCACCTTTGACACCGGCCTTCCACCGGGACAGAGAGAGGCAAATGACGACTCATAGAACCCAGGGTGTGTGCCTGTGTTTATAAATCTAAATCAATATTCAAATCTAGTGAGCGGGTGTGTCCGTGCCAGCGGTTTGTGTGTGTGTGTGTGTGTGTGTGTGTGTGTGTGTGTGTGTGTGTGTGTGTGTGTGTGTGTGTGTGTGTGTGTGTGTGTGTGTGTGTGTGTGTGTGTGTGTGTGTGTGTGTGTGTGTGTGCGTAGGTGTCCCACAAAGCCTCTTAAGATGATACATTTACCAAGCTTTGACAAAACCCTCGGATATTATTTTGGGACGAGCACGCCAGATCCATATTTAAGTGACGTAAAGCAGAATGTGTTTTATTTTACCCAGCAGGTTAACATCAATGAAGAATTAATGAATTTAACAGACAAATTCTGCACATTTGCATAATTATAAAACAGAGAGAGAATTAGCAATGTATTGTCGTGGTAAATATTATTGTTGTTTTTAAAGCACTTATTATGGGCCTGGTTAAAGTAGCAAGCTAAAGGATACAGTTGGAAGTATAAGAGCAGTATTTCATCTTGTATTCATTGCTATTGATATAAACAGGTAATAAATACATATTCATCCGTAAATAAATACAAACTAATGAAACAGGCCTACCTTCTGAAGCGTTATGTACTTTGATGATCTTGTGATCCTTGAGATCCTGCTCAGAACAGAACAGGTCCAGATTATCAGTATATGAAGAAATGAGATGAGGATTCGTTATACGAGTTCAGCTCAGCAGCACATCGACCAGAGGCTCCAAACTTGGTCAACTTAATCTGGGCGAATAATGGTCTTGAATTTCCCCAACTTGTGATACTGATTCTGCAGCGGGGTCTTCACGGACCTCATCGGAGCCCAGTGGCCAGCTCACTGGATGTGAGGAGAGTTTTAATAATAATAAAACTCCTTAAATCCCCTGTTGCGACGCATGCGGATCTAGGAGGTCTGGAATGGGAAGAACGTTTTATTAGCTAAATTATTATCAAAACGACTCGATTTATTTTACACGTAGAGTAGAAATGCGCTGTTTTAAAGCGTTTACTTTCCATATGTGCCATTACGCATTGCACATCTGCCAAATACCCATTAATAGTTTAAAATATGAGGATTTAGGCTGCACAGTTTTTGCTTTTTAATAATTGTTAAACAAACACAACAAAAAAACGGTTGAAAGGCAAAACTTTCAATGACTAAATGTAAATTGTTCAGTTGCGTTTGATATCGTCCGCTCCTCTGTGAGGGGACGTGTCAGCCCCGTTCTTATCTGCTATTGGCTGAGGAGTTTGCGTCTAGCGGGCGACATTTGTTCCTCAGCAAATCTCTCTTGCAGCTCGAGTGAGAGAGAGCCGCTCTGTCCTCCTCCCAACCTCAGCTCAGTCCTCCGGCTCCCATTGGCCAGCAGTTTGTACAAATCCAACTCAGGCAGCTCGACTCTCCAGACTAACCCATCTGAACCGGCCGCCCTGCTTTTTACAAACATTGGTGCCACTGCTGAGAATCTTTATTCGCTCATTTTCGTTATCAGTTTGAAGAGTTTTTTTCCTGCACCAGGACGCAAATCTACATGAATTACTTCCCCGGAGGAAAATAGACAGCCCCGCCGCCTTTTCGGGCATTCACCAACACAGTAAGTTGTTTTGTTATCATTAATATTTGTATTCTTTTAATTATAATTAGGCCTATTAATAGGCTATGTGGCTGTTATCATCTATTATTATATTGTTGATACAACTCTAGAAATTATAAATAATGATTATTATATTATTATTATTATTATTATAATTAGTATTCCCATTGATTTTTTTAGAGGGGCACCGTTTAAAATAGCCATTCATTTATCCTCATCATAAACACCAAATACATGTGTCCTATCAACACCTCGATGTTTTTACCGATTTATTAATCATGCAATAACGCCTAGACGTTTCATGTACTGCGTCTCTCTAACGGATCAGTGGGGATAGGTTGGTAGCCATACTTCTGCGTGAGTCGTTCGGGCCTGCAGGCTGCTACATGCGTCTGGAAGTACTTCCCAAACTATTCATTTCTGTTCGATTATGTTCCTCGTCCTACATTCCGTTGAAGGTCTTCGTGGGGCAGGCCTGGTGGTAACAGATGGGGACAGTGGAGGAGGTGGGTGCTCTCTCCACGCACCTCCCTGCTCTCCTGCACTCAAATGGGCTTTTAGCGGACTTGGTATTCCACGCTAAACATCTCCAAACGGCCGGGCCTTTTCCCACCTGTGCGGGGAACAGTTCTGCTTTACAACCTCGGATGTTCAAAACCAGACCGCAGACACAGAGACAATAAGTAGGCCTATAATAATATTTGACGGCTTTAGAATTATCTGAATTATCTGCTCTATAATTAGGGGCAATACTCAGGCGGAAGAAATAAACGAAAACTATGGACCTAGGCCTACATTTTCCTAAATCAGTGCAATTTGGGAAGGTCGTCTAACATTTTAATTTAGAACCGTTAACAAATCAACTGATAATAACCGGGAGGTCTAGATATAGCCTACCTCATTTGTCAGCTATAACGAATATGGTTTGAGATCACATTTCAGTATTTTCTTATCCTATTTTTTAGGGAAAATGTGGTTTTAGGCGCCTGGCAACATGTGCGCAATGTTCACTAAATGTCGATTTGGAGCCAGCAGCAATTAGGGCGCGCGTGCCACTCAGATTAACTCGTTAATTCACTAACATTTATAATCATTAATTATTGGACAAGGCCATTATTGTTAGGGCGTTCAACTGTTGAGGGTCTGCTTTAAGTGGGACAGATTGCGTCGAGGGGGGAAAACCGTTGGCTTTCTCAACAACAACATTGTTACTGGTTGATTAAATTTCCAACTGCAGAAAAACATTGGATCGTAATATTATTCAATTTTAAAAGGAGGTAGTAAAAAGAAAATTCAATCACTGTGTACTATGGTTATTGGAGTTTGAAACCTATCCTCTTCCGTTTTAAACATTAACTTATATTTAATGACCCCTTAGTTACTTTCGTTAAATAATATAATTCACAATAACAAAATAAAAAAATTGAAAATTAAAAAGGTAAATATAAGTTATACAATTATAATAAAACAAAATTTGTTACCAAGTAAGTAAATGCGAGCATGGGGGGGCTGAACACAATGATCTATGTGACTTGTCTGTATTAGGCTGAACTGGCCTTGTTTCAAACACATCGCATTAAATCGATCCTCTATTATCAGTCATTTTTGAACGTCTCTTATCCATTGTTTTGGCTTTTTCCACACATCATCCAACGTGGCGTGTACGTCTGTTTGACATGTCACATGACTTGTTGCAATAATTTGTTGCTACTTGCCCAAGGGTTTGTGAGAGAGAGAGAGAGAGAGAGAGAGAGAGAGAGAGAGAGAGAGAGAGAGAGAGGGGGGGAGAGAGGGAGGGAGGGAGAGAGCGACGGAGGGAGGGAGGGATAGAAAATGGTCGAGCGTGTTTTTATAAGCAGCACTCTGAGGAGGACAGCTGTGTGGCGCTCTGCAACCAAATCGGTTTCTTTCTTTGCAAAACCAAAAAAGGAGTCGAGTAGGAACTAATTGTTTTGTCTTTTTTGGGGACAGGTCGGCCTATCCGCGGACCACACGATATACCGAGAAACACCGGGCACATAGCTGGTGCTTCATCCACTTTCAAGATTTTCTCCAACTTCAACCCCCAGACGAACATTAGCATGATGTCGTATCTGAAGCAACCCCCTTACACAGTCAACGGACTGAGCCTCACCACTTCGGGGATGGACCTCCTGCACCCATCGGTAGGATATCCAGGTACGTTCACACTTCCCTGAGGAAAAAGACACTAAGCCTGGTGCGTATTAATAAAACAGTAGTAAAACAATTAAATGTTTACGTTGTTAATAGGATTGCATATTATAGGCCGGTTCCCATGGTGGTCATTTGTCCCTATATTGTAAATAGGTACAACCGATTTCGATTATTTTGATCTTTAATAAACCAAAATAATATTCATTTCGTGTTTTTTATTTTTTACTTTTAGCGACGCCACGTAAGCAAAGGCGGGAACGAACGACGTTCACGCGCGCCCAGCTGGACGTCCTGGAGGCGCTGTTCGCCAAGACGCGCTATCCCGACATCTTCATGCGCGAGGAGGTGGCGCTGAAGATCAACTTACCCGAGTCCCGAGTACAGGTGAGCAGAAAGAGGACAGAGAACCACATAACCCTCACAGAGCCCACTGGTTGAGCAGGCCGCTTGTTAACGTTATTTTTGTAAATAAGGATTTCTAATTTCTAATTTCTAAAAATAAAATAAAATCCATAACCTAATTTTGGCAAAAAATATATCACCCCCGTAAACATTACAACGTCGATAATATGTGTTGCTTCTAGGTGTGGTTCAAGAACCGACGGGCCAAGTGCCGCCAGCAGCAGCAGCAGCAGCAGAACGGGGGCCAGAACAAGGTGCGGCCGGCCAAGAAGAAGAGTTCCCCCACCCGGGAAGTGAGCTCGGAGAGCGGGGCCAGTGGACAGTTCACCCCGCCGACCAGTACCACCACCGTCCCCGCTGTCCCGACCAGCACCGCGCCGGTGTCCATCTGGAGCCCCGCGTCCATCTCCCCGCTGTCCGACCCTCTCTCTACCTCATCTTCGTGCATGCAACGATCTTACCCGATGACCTACACTCAAGCCTCGGGCTACAGCCAGGGCTACGCCGGGTCAACCTCTTACTTTGGCGGCATGGACTGCGGCTCGTACCTGACTCCGATGCACCACCAGCTGCCTGGCCCGGGCTCGACCCTCAGTCCCATGGGCACTAACGCGGTCACCAGCCATTTGAACCAGTCCCAGGCGCCCCTCTCCACCCAGGGATACGGGGCGTCGGGGCTGGGCTTCAACTCCACCACGGACTGCCTGGATTATAAGGACCAAGCGGCCTCGTGGAAGCTGAATTTCAACGCCGATTGCTTGGATTATAAAGATCAAACTTCCTCTTGGAAATTCCAAGTGCTGTGAAAAGAACATTCTCGTGTCAAGTGCAGAATCGACCCCTCAAGCGAAGCGCCGCCATCCCTCATAAACCCGAATAGACTGGTCCATTTGTGCCGTGGGGCGGCGGGACTCGAAGACCTCCAGATTGCGGCCTGATGTTCGTCCTCAGGAGGAAGTTTAATTTATTTTAGCCCGACAAAGACGTGTTCTTTGTTTCTGAACCCCACTGAGGGCCACACGAAAACCTGCGGGCCAACCTGGGGGCCAATTCAGAGCGGACTCTTAGAAACGCTTTCCAGCCACGAAACAAATGTTTGATTGCGAAACCAAACTGCCAGACACGACGAGTTGTTGACTTTGGGATGGACAGGCTTCTTTCCAACGAGTTGAACCGCTTTGCCGTGTAATGGCAGAGGCGCGGTCACGAGGACGGTGTGGGAGGACTGCGCGTCCACGAGGCGACACGGATGCACTACTTTATTTAAGAAAAAAGTGTTTATAAGGAATCAATATGTAGTTTCTAAGAGACAATCAGTGTGCGTCTTATATAAATGGTACATATGTGTTTTTTATCTGTGCTAGCCTTCGAAACTGTGATCTGTTGTATTGTATGCAAATTGTGAGCCCCGCGCATAAGATTCTGCTGTGATTTTAATAGATTTCTATACCTTTGTTTTGCTAATGGTTAAATTATTGGTAGTGCATACAGAGGTGAGATTTCCGGAGCACAAGCCAGTAAAACCAGGGCCAGCCATACTGGGAAAAAGTTCTTAAGGAGAAATCTACACTTGCGCAAGAATCCCCCACTCCCGGTGTCCACACACACGATGGATATGGACCCCCGCTGGTTTCACAGACACTGTGGCCCCCGCCGTCCAAAAGACATGAATAAAGGTCCTGAGAACCGACCCCGCTCATTCATGAAGGAACTCGATCGTGTGTGTGCGTGTGTGTGAAAGAGAATCACGCGCCTTTAGGCGTCGGTTGGATGTTCGCTTTTCTGTTGGAAAAGTGAAGTGAAGACGGAGGAATCGAAGTTTTCATTTATATTTATTAAGGTTTATAAAATCTAACCTGTAAGGTATTATTATGCCCAACATAGCCCATAGGCCCTGCCTTTTCACTAGTTTAACATTTTGGACCAAAGCAGTAAGAAATCCTTAAACCCCAAGAAAAAAAAACATGAAATAACGGGTCCTAAATTTAACCGGTTTGTGTCGGCTTTTGGTAGGCTATAGGCCTACGAAAGGTTTGAGGAGAATTTCGAGACCATCCTCTGCCATGACCTTCCCTTGTTTAGGCATTTAAATTAAACAACTGGGGATGCATTTATGTATAGGCCTATTTACTTTTCATATTAAACGTAAAATCATCGAAAGAGTTTCAGGGTCAGCTGTACAATAAGATGCCCAATAATCGAAAGTATTGAATTGTATAGGCCTAATATTAAAAAAAAATCCATATGATATAATGTCAAAACTGAGTTAATCCGAGCCTAAAATATATGATAATCCCGATATTTTACCGGCGGGTTTGGTTCGGGCCCCTCTCCTCCCAGGCCAGCTAAACCCCATGATGCTGTTTAGAACCCAGAAAATACCACTTTGAACCCAAATTATTCAAATTCAACACAACATCACAAATATACGCCTATGAAAGTTTCTCAAGAACTTTGAAACTGTTAAACATCCGTCTGAAACGGGCATTGGCCCTCAGGAGCTGTGGCCCCCAAAAACTCCTCCAACTGTTGAAGTGCGTTATTGTCTCGCCGAGGAGTCAGGCAGCCAATCGGCTCTTTAATGACGCGTCGTGGCTCTGCGCTGGGCTAATTGTTAGAAGTCGAACATTCAATTAGGATCCTTGACATTGCCAATAATCTCTCTTTCATTGAAGTCCTCAGTGAAGGAGCACACTAATTAAAAGCGTTGCTTGAAATAATCGAAGCGTTACAGAGGAAAGCGACTTTGATTGCAGTCTCAGCTCGGCCTGAAAGAGGGGTGCTGGCGCCCCTTTACCCTTTAAATGATTTGAAATAGTTTATTTGAAGAATTTAAAATGGTCAGAATCAATAACATGTAACGCATGAAACGGGCTGCATTCTGGATGCCTTTTGTAGTGGTTTAAATTAGCAACATACACTGTAGTGTATAAATAAGGCTATTATTGGGATAACATTTGTAATATTTTCTTCAAGAAAATTCTGTTTATTTATCTAACAATTTAGGGCTTTTTTAAATCGGTTCCCTGGGATGTCATCACGGGGACCTGCATTCTTATAATAAGCCATAAATTACCTGATTCGGAAACGATCTTTAAAGAAACAAAACCTATGGGGCTTAAGTTTCCCATATCCTGTCAAAATCCTTTTTTTTTTTTTTTTCCTTTTTTGTCCAGTAGCCCTGGGTCTAGATGCCAACACAGTATCAAAACCAAATCAGTAATCACTAATATAGTCACGAACAACAGTAATAAGTGTCATAATAAAACATAAGAATACTATTTTCTCTTATTTGACCTGGATTAAGCCATCGGCAGTGTTAGGCTTTATTAAATTATTCATTTTAGAATTTTGGTCAATTAATTTACAGAAATGGGATTATTAGCAATTGTAACATTCTAGATAATGTCTTTCCTAACTTAGTAGTCATGGATATCATTTAAATTATATTACATTTAAACCATATCATGCATCATTTTAACTATAGGCCTATATATTTTTGATAATAATAAAATGAGCCTTCTGGTGGTGGCACAAAACGTGCCATCCACGGCCCCGTAACGCACGGACGGCTGGAGAGCTCTTACGCACCCACCAACCACAGCGGCACGTTACAGTAGTATCGTGCTGTAGCCTACTATTACAACAGCACATGTTTCCTGCTGTAGTCTCCATTAACGAAGGTCGACATAAAATTACACTATACAGAAAACGTGATTCTTAATCAATACTTACTAAATATTACATGGAGCAGATCTAGGGCCAAGCAACATTCGGTCAGTTGTCATTTTAATTTAGGCCTGCTTGTTCGTTAGCCTGGCGGTAGCCCGGAGGGCGGGGCCTGGCGGGCCCCGGGGGAGCGGGGCCTGAGAGCGGATAGTGGCCCCAATACGCGCGGGGACTTTAATTGAGCTGGTCTTTTCTTTCTGATTCAAGGGCGTTCCGTTAAAAAAGAAACACAACGACTCCTTTGGCTTTAACTCGACCCCAAGCTCCCGAGTCTAACCCGGCGGGGGTAAGGATGGGAAGGAAATAATCGAATGGGTCTACGAGTGACCCACATCTTGGGAAAGAGAGACTAGATTAATATAGAGACCATGGGTCCAGAATATTGGGTACAGGTTTGAATCCGGACCAAGCGGTGCTGAAGAGCATATGGGGCCGACAGACGCCTCGTTCCTGTCTCTCCGATGTGGTCCAACAATGGTCTTTAAACTCCCTTGTCTCGGTGTAACAACATCATGCAGGAGTCCACGCAGAGTTCGGCACGGAGAACTTTACGCACGGAGAACTGTCCAAAGATCCGACAGCTGTTCCGAGAGAGAACATTTAGACCTAAAGTGACAATTATTTCACAATTTGTCTTAACGGTTTAACTACCAAAAAAAAAAAAATCTATATAAATAAAATAAAAGATCTTATAACAAAGTGTTAAAGGTAAACTGGTTTGAAGTGGATTATCGACGTGCATCGATTTTTTTATGAGACAACCAGACGAGGACCGTCCGGAAGATAAAACGTTTATAGACCCATTTTCTGATTTATTTTTAGAGTAAATATCGAAACTAGAGGGAAACATGTGACAGAAATAACAACGAAGATACATGTCAGGACTACCTCACAAGCGAATCGTATACAGTATATTTTAGTTAATAAAAAACAACAATAAAAATAATACAGGGCAAAAAGGCCTTAAATTCATTTTTTCCTAAAATTGAAAATGCTTGAAATTATCACAGACGTCATGATTAAATGTAATAATATCTATAGTTTACGTATAACAGTTGAACAAAAAAGAATGCTATAGAAAACACCTGGGTTTGAAAATGTACCACAACTGGTAACGATCCCAGCACTAACAGATGGGTGCGTAAAGACGGGCCCCCAATTTCGTCCACAGTAGCTCGTCACTTATTGCTCCAATAACCCAATGGCTCTTTAAGTACCTTATCGGTACCATCTACCTGTTTTCATTATGATTTATCCACACACGGACAAACTGTCGTACGTCCAAGGGCAGTATGGTTATTTTTTAAAGCAACAGTGTCTAAAGCTTTAAAATCCTTTAACTAAATATGCCTAAACGAAAGCCCAGTAATGTGCGTAAGCCTGCGTATGGCAGAGGGCTTATCAGTTCATTAGCCACTTGATGGCCTATTTTAAGTTTCCGTACGTGGATGTAAATGTGACCATCCATTAGCGGGTCATATTCTGTTAAGCTATCCAAAAGGGTTGAAAGACTGAACTGAAACATAAGAAGATTATCAAATCTCAGCATATGTGGGGAAAAAACACACAAAAAAAACATATTAGGCCTAAAGCTTCGGGGTCAAGTTGATTCAGAGTTGGTTACAGGCCATGTAGCTAGGACTGTATTCTAAATCTATATTCTAAAGTAGAACATTGATCACGGGAACAATGTAAACAGTGTTTCCGTGTGATCAAAATCATTATTGATAATATTATGCTGATAAGCTCCGCATGCAAAGGACCAGAGATATGATTTAGGTCCTAACCAATTCTAATATCTGGAATATTATTGAGCAAAATGGTTTAACTATCAAATGTTATAATTAAAGAGTAAGAAGTAAAGACATTTATATCGTAACTTTCACATTGCAGATAAAAATGACTAAGAAATATAAATAGTTAATATACAATATTTGCTTTAGGGTTTGGAAAATAATAATAATAATATATTGAATGAAACGTATTCCAGAGTATGCTGTCAGATCAGTGATTTGGCTTTGAATAAGGTTTGTGTGCCATACATCCCATAATATTAAACCTTTAATGAAAATCTCCCTGGGAGACAAATGGAAACACTTTGATGGTGGATTATGCAAAGGCCCTAACGTCCTGCACACAAGCCACGGTGGTTCAGAATACCAGAGTCTTAGTGTGTGATCCACGCATGTTCTCAGTGCTGACCACTAATAGTCCCCAACACAGCCACAGGATTCCCTCAGATCAAACCCACAAGAGATATGAACCCTGACCTGTGGCCTCTCGTGCGTTGCGATGGTTTTAAAGAGAGGATCTCCCTCTGCTCTGGTTTTCTTTTGCACTGCATATGCATGCAGACCTGCGTATAAGAGAACTATCCAACACAGCCAGAGTTTGGAAAGGTACTTTATATCACATGCTCAAGTCAGAGTTTGTAAAACGTACGTGTTTCAAAATGGGACCTCATATTTTCCATAGAATCCTCCAATCCTCCGTACTCAACTAAAGTAGCTAAATGTTGTTCTCCAAGTGCTGTGCTCCACCGCGCAGAACACTCTGCTCCTTAATCTCTGGCCTTAGCTGAACCCTGGCCTTCCAACAGAGGATACTTCAAGGGACTACAGCCGGATCTTGTCTGCTTGTAAACCGCATGCACTTATATTGTCAATTAGGACGTGACACGATTCCGTCATTCATCATTCTAAAATATAGATTGTGTATTTATCGATCTGATTGTTTCGGCAAAAAGCCTCCCAACCGATGTAGTAGGACTAAGTATGGTTTGGGCTGAAGCTCAAAAAAGGACTTCACGGTCAAGAAAAGGAATCATGTAAATCAGCTCCCATTAGAGGCTTGAAAGGAAGGATAGGCTAGTTACTGAAAATATAATTAAACCTAAAAGTATTTGTTTTGGTTGTTAATAAGTAGTATATATTAATGCTGACGACAATTATGAGCTGCAATTTAGCAGTGGCCCAAAAGCATTGAATATTAAAGAGAAACCTTATGAATGACCCTCTATGAATATAAGGTCATTCAACTCAGATATATATGTTGAATGACCAACATATATATCTGACATGTTTACATTTTACATCCCCCTCAGGCCACAGAAAAGCCAGGTATTATGCATACCATATACTCGCACCAAACAGGGTGAAGCTGCTTTCAGCTGCCATGCAGTCCAGATTTGGAACAAACTCCCTGATCACGTTAAGAACGCTCCAACCATTGCCAATTTTAAAACCCAATTGAAGACCACCCTCTTCTCCAAGGCATTTTCCTGTTTTTAATTTATTTGATTCATTATTTTTAACCCCCTTTTTATCTTGTTATTACTACTATTGCGATATGCTTTCAACTTGTACTATTACTGTGATATGTTTTATACGTGTGATATGTTTCTTACTTGTGTACTTCTATTTGAGGTAATGCCTTAGCTGGGTAAAGCACATTGTGTCTACCTGGAGTATGAAATGCGCTATATAAATAAATTGCCTTGCCTAGCCTTATAAAAAAATTGCAATAGTCCGACATCCTTATTTTAAGTTGACAAGTGGTGCATTGAACCTTTTTCCCCGCTTTAACTACATACAATATAGGACCATTTCACAATTTGCCTGTTATTGTGAGTATAACAGACCCCTACCCGAGGCCCTTTGGGGCTTCGGGTAGGGGTCTTATCTACCTGTGAAGACTCTTTCTCTCCTCCTGAGTCCACTGAGCCACAGGAGACGGCTCATTATGACAATTAAGTAGGTGCACCTAATTAAGCAGGTGCACCTAACGAGGCCACTCTGGTAATTGACACCTTTCTAACGAGCGCTCTCATCTCTTAATCTCCTGCAACACACCGCTCTCTGGTGAGACGCAGAGAGAACTCGACAAATTAATTAGCTGCAACCCAAAAAAGATTATCACTAGGAGAAATCCTCCCTCCTCCCCCTATAGAGGGACAGCAGAGAGTTGGAGAGCTGTGGCCGCATCTCGGAGATGGGGAAGAGAATATATGCGCAAATTACCTCCCACCAGAATCTCTCCCAACTTTTTCCAGTCGTCCTATTTCAATATTTCATTGAGCGTTATACATCAATGAACTGTTTCGGATCGTCATGGAGCGGAAACTAAGCCCTTTGGAGTGCATGGTTCACAAACGAAAAAATGTATGTTCCCGCCAACGTGCCGTGAATGTCTGAGCGCCGGCGTATATATCAAGCATTACTTTGAAAAAAAAGTGGGCTGCTCAATATTCAACCACAGCTATTCTCTCGACAGCCGCTGTTCACGCACCTACAGAAAAGTGCAGCTCGTAAGTTCAAACACGCTGAACATCCCAGGCACTGAAAGTTAACGCCCAGCCAAGAAGACAGCATTTTGTCTTCATTTGTCTAGACATTGATAGAAAACATCAAGGCAAATTGGTAAATAAGGCCAAATTAGTTTATTTCCTAAACCAAAACTGAATTAAATAACATCTTTAATCATACCAACTGTCTTCACCTTTGAACTCTGTTCGTTAAATTGAGACTCATTTTAAAAGGACTTGTTGTAATGTGGGGGCCAGCCATCAGGTCTGTACGCAGCCATCAGTGGTGTACCCAGCCATCAGTGGTGTACCCAGCCATCAGTGGTGTACCCAGCCATCAGTGGTGTACCCAGCCATCAGGGGTGTACCCAGCCATCAGTGGTGTACCCAGCCATCAGGGGTGTACCCAGCCATCAGTGGTGTACCCAGCCATCAGGGGTGTACCCAGCCATCAGTGGTGTACCCAGCCATCAGGGGTGTACCCAGCCATCAGGGGTGTACCCAGCCATCAGGGGTGTACCCAGCCATCAGTGGTGTACCCAGCCATCAGTGGTGTACCCAGCCATCAGGGGTGTACCCAGCCATCAGGGGTGTACCCAGCCATCAGGGGTGTACCCAGCCATCAGTGGTGTACCCAGCCATCAGTGGTGTACCCAGCCATCAGTGGTGTACCCAGCCATCAGTGGTGTACCCAGCCATCAGTGGTGTACCCAGCCTCCCTGTGCTGCCCCCAGTAGGAAGGACTGGATTAGAGAGGCTGAGCAGAGCCCAACAACCTATCTCCGTGCTCCACGGCCTGCCTGCTCCTCCTGATACACGGCCCACCCCCTGAGAGGAGGCAGAGCCCAGCCGGTGAACCGGACCGAGGGTTCAGAACTTCACCTGAACGAGCTAAATTCATAATAATGAAAAAGTGACAATAGTGATATGAATAGTTTTGTTTCTGCATCACGTTGCCTGACATGACCCATGTTCACTATGTCCTAGGTTGTTTCAGAATCTTTACATGCGCACTTCATCCAGCGCAGCAGACAGCAGGGATGAGGATTTAGCATCGTGCCAGCTTCTATAAAATGAATTCTGTAGAGCTGTGGCATAATTTTTAAGAGAAGACATGCTCTCTTTTTTAGCATCGGACCTGAAGTCAAAGAGATGGGCTTCACAAGGCACAGCTTAAGCGTTCTGTAGCAGCCTTGCAGACTGATCCCACCCCTCTACACACTCTGTCTCTCTGTCTGCGAGTCTGTCTGTTGTCTGTTGAAGAGGCCATGCTCCTTAACTCCCCCGCCCCCGAGACAAACCTTTACCAGGACTGTCAAAACCCGCTATATACGGCCCACTTGTACAAATCCGCCTGACTTTCTGTTTTTACCAACGGAAGATCTTTACTTCAAACCCCTCCACCCCTCCCTCCACAGCATCCCCCCGTACCAGTCTCCCTCTCCTCTACCCAGAGCATCCCCCCCCCCCGGCTACCCCCCCCCACCCCCTCAACCTGTTAGTCTGGGTCTGCATGCCGGCCTCCACCCGTCTCCCCTGGGAGCAGATGGAGCGGTGGCTGGTGCTGGGAGTCGTTGGGTGGAGTGGGGACAGATGCCGCCACCATCTCTCCCTCCCTCCCCCCCCCCCCCCCCCCATCCCACCCACCCGCCCTCATCTCCTGTGCACCTGTTTGGGTCACGGGGCGGTGGGTTGGTGGGTGCCACGCCACCACCCTGCACCACCCCGTCCCACCACCCGAAACAAAGGGGGTCTTTAGCAGGGGGGCAGCTGCCTGCCCGATACGGGTGAGAAGAGGGGCGGGGGGCTTGGGTGGGGGGGGACACACACGTCCACACAATGCCACGGGGCAGGGGCTGCCGCCGCGGGACCCACATCGCGCGTGTGTGTGTGTGTGTGTGTGGATCAGAGGCGTCCCGGGGGTATATCTGCTGGGGTTGATGGTGTGTCGCCGTCGCCCATGTGGTGGTGACGCGACACGGCAGACAGGAAGTGAAACGGGGACAGGGACACACACTGTCTTGTGTGTGTGTGAGTGTTGTGCATGCAGGGTGAGCTTGTAGACCATTGTCTTTATTCTAATTAAAGTGAGTTCCAGTATGTTATGATCGGGCTGCTAACTAATGACGGGTCACGCTTGTGCTGCCATTGGTATTCATAATGGGAGTATGTGAGGAGAAATGTCTCCCAGCCGTAAGCTCCTGTTGGTGAAGTGTAACGCAATACAAATCGAAAACATGCATTCAAATGCTTTTCCTTGACGAGCAAGGGCAATTCGATGCCTTCACCAGCACTGCTTTAATATCATATTTAAATGAGTATCCTTGTCTTGGATCACGACTCGTCCTTCTGTCCCTCTAGAAACTGTCTTTTTTCGTCAGCGATCGACCGATGGAATCAGCATGTGGATTTTCTTCCTGCTTGACGAGTGTCGACGCATCAAGCAGGAGAATACCCGCGAGACGTGGGAGCAGGGTAGGGACCGGGAGAGAGGGGGGGGGGGGGGGGTTCGAGGCCGCTGGGTGATTTATTAACTCCAGTGATCAGCACATCACAGCGGGCGGGATATTGACGTCGGGGGCGCCGGTGTCCAAAGGTCACCGAGGTCGGGTCAAGTCGAGCCGGTGGGGGGGGCCTCCAGGGGCCCGCCGGGGGCCATGTGTACAGCGGGTCACCAGGGAATATCAGAGGGTAACAACGACCTCCGGGACACACGACCGCTGGGAGGCGGCCACGAACCGTTCAGCGGGGACAGGATGCTGTTGGGTGGGCGAATCCACTGTCTAAGCGTTTAGGGTTTAGTAGTTTAATAAAAACCCTCACCGGTTCATGAAAGGGGCTTTATAACGGTACAACAGGAATATCGACGTATCACTACAAGTAGTACAGCTCATTTGTCCTTTAGCAGCCCGTAGACGGAGAGAGAAACCGAACGGATTCGGTGACATTAACTTGACTTAATGTTTCTGCCGCCTGGACTCTGACAGCAAGGGGGCGGAGATGTTATTGTTTCTATGACGACTCGTAGCAGGCTGTCGCGCTCCCCGGAAGGCCACGCGTTGTTACACACGGCTTCCTGTGGTCCTGACCTAAACCCCCCACCCCCCCCCACCCCCCAATGCCCCCCCAACACACCACACACACACCAATCCCCCGACACACACGCACACACACCAATCCCACCCCCCCCGGCCAACCATACACACACCCACCCACACCAATCCCCCCCCCCCCACCAAATACAAACACACCCACCAATCTTCCCCCCCACCACACACACACTCCAATCCCCCTCTCCCGTTTGGCCTACTTTCATAAAGACAAGCAGCAGTGTTTGTTTGGTTTTGCATTTGTATGAAAATGTAACAAACAAATGTCCTCTTAAAGGGGGTCTGAGGGGGCGGTGTGCGTGCGTGTGCACGCATATCGGGGTGTTATTATAAAAAAATACTTCTAGACCAGGGGTGCCCAACCTTTTTTGACCCAAGATCTACTTTTCAAGTAGCCAACCTCCCGAGATCTACCAGCAAACCTACCTTCAAGCGGGGAGGGGGGGGGGGGGGTAGAGAACAATTGTTGACGGGGGGGGGGGGGGGGGGGGGGGGGGGGGGGCTTGTATCGTGAACCTACGGACTTCAGTGGGGGTTTCATTCCGTCTGCGCACGACACCTTCTCAACGATAATCAATAATCTTCCTCCCACTCAGGGTGAAAATGGTAGGTCTTAGCTTGTTTCCCCTCAGCCATGCCAACGTTTAGGAGTGTGTAACTACTGTTGACGGCTTTCAACTGCTGTTAACAGCACATGCGCTACCGCACGTATATGTCCCGCGCAAATTTTATTTTATTTAAAAAAAAAAAAAAATTTTTTTTTTTTTTTTTTTCTTCACCCCTCGCGATCGACTTGGGATCTGTCGGCGATCTACTGGTAGACCGCGATCGACTGGTTGGGCACCCCTGTTCTAGACTGATTAATGACCAAAAATATGATAACTGCAAAACAAAGACTTTGAGTGATTAAAGCTTGAGTGACAGCGGCACCCCCCCGAACCAGTTTAGACCCTGACGTCATTACAGAGAACATCTAGCGCAGCGTCAAAGAAAATAAGATACATTTAAAAACCAACTCTTTGGCTGTGGGGTAACAGTTACAAGTTGCATAAGATATAACACTTTACCGTACCGCTATTACTTTGAAAAACACATCAGCCTACCAGCAGTAGTGGTAGTAGTAGTAGTAGTAGTAGACCTTCTGGACACACGGAACAGAACGGCAGAGCAGAGGGACAGCAGGTCCTCAAACTGAATCAGCCCCCCCCCCCTCCCAGACAGTAAGGATGCTACAGTTTGCTAATGAGTGCGTAGCTCTTTAAGAGTCCTTAATTAGTGGCACACTGACACACCACAGAGAGGGGGGGTGGGGGGTTGTGTGTGTGTGTGTGTGTGTGAAGGGGTGGGTGTGTGTGAGGAGGGGTAATGGGGGTAGGGGGTTGTGGTTGAATGGAGTGTGTGTGATGTTTTTTATGTGTATGTGCTTCTACTACTGTCTGTCTTTTTTGGTTTATTTTCTATTTAAGTTTCTACGTTTGTCCGGCCGGAGCAAACCCGTTCAGTATTCCCAGCGCTGCCTTGTCGCTCCTCTTCATCCAACAAGAGAAACGATCAGACAACATGGAGGATGATGTCCTCCTGCAGGAGGGGACAGCAGGTCAGGGCAGGGCAATAGACTGGAGAGATGTGCGATGGAAGAGCTTTAAATGGGTGTCAAACAAGACAGGACACCATGTTTGATTTGTATTATCTTCCAGAGTCCCTTGGGGGCGGGGGGGATGCTTGTTGCAGGGGCCGCTCCCCAGAGCCATGCGCGCGCGCGTGTGCGTGTGTGTGACAAAGCAGGGGATCACCGGTGACCAGCGGGTCAGGGTCCACATTCCTCCAGCATGTATACTTCATTTGCTGAACATGCGTCCAAACCCGCCATCGCTCACGCACGCACATGCCCCCCCCCCCCCCAGACGGCAGGTGTTAACGAGATGGGCACACTCCGAGCACACTACCGATGACCGTCGGCCTTTGTGTTTGTGGATGTGTACGAGGTGGGGGAGGGGGGGTCAGGCCGGGCGTGGTGGTCTTATATAGCGAGGAGGGTCCCAGATGGGTTAATGGGGACTTTAGCGGCAGGATTAAAACGGCACAGTGGTGCTTCCAGATTAAGTCATGATTACCCCCCCCCCCCAAACGAACACCGCCTACAGTCTCCGACCCCCCGCTCCACCCTCCAGCTTCTTCACCACTTCACTAATTATAAAGCAACGTCCAGGGAGGCCAGGAGCCCAGTCCTGGAGCAAGAGACCTGCTGGACACACGACACCGATCAGAAGGGTTCTCTCACTCACACGCACGCACACACACACACACACACACACACAAGCTTCAGGCTAGCGGATTAATTTGTTTGTCGAATGTGTGTCGTACACCACCCAACCCCACCTCCTCCAGCGGACCTCCAACCCATCACCCCACCCCACCCTCCCAGGGGCTGGCCGGCTCACAACCCAAGCGCCACCCCACCACCACCGCCAGGAGAGTGAAACATCATGGGAGGGGGGACAGCTCTACTAATTAAAACTCCCCAGGTCCATCTCCCAGGGGAGCCCTCCATCTCACTCTTCATCTCACTCCTCATCTCGCAAGAGGAGAGATGGGGAGCAAACAAACATGCAAACCAACAATCAACAACAACACTGAGACAAAGGGCCCTGAAGGCCCGAAAAACCAAACATAGGATGAGAGGGACAATGGCCCCCAGCAGAACACAAATGGGTCGGGTGTGGTTTCCAGGACAACAAACACAACCCCTCCACCACATGTTTTCAAAGCCGACGTTGACGCCGACGTTGTCGACGCTAACACTGTCGAGAATAAAATCTCTAAAAAAGAATTCACTATAATCATTGTTATCGATCAAAAGATGTGTCGGACAATTTTTACATGCGGCGAATGTTTAACTGCCAAGCGAAAGAAAAACGAAATTCACAAGGTTTCACAGAACTGGCCATGGACCTGTCATCCTGTCAGCATGCGTTGCAGCCTCAGCTGACCCAGAGACCCCCCACTGCAGACCCGCTGGCCCAGACTACTAAACTATGTGACCCTCACCTCACCCAGGGAGGTCGCAGACGCCAGTGCGAGTCCGCCGGTCTTGGAAGGTACTGGGACCAGGGTTGACCTCCACTCAGGCCTGTGATGAAGCCTCCGCCTCAGATGCTGACCTCACAGTCTTCAGGGAACCCTCGTACGGCGCATTCAATCGCAGAGCAACTTCAATGCTTCAGGGGATCACTGACGGTACACTGCCCTCTCAGAATAGACGCAGAGGCGTTTTTCTGGAATAATATCAAGAGCATGATAATTCTGCCTTGGATATTTATACAAGATGACAGCCATTAGGGTCTGCGGCTTTACTGCAAGTGAACGACATTCTGGTTTTAACATTACATCTGTTTATTATCTGTGTTTTCTATCCATATAGCCCTTTGTGTATCAATCTGTAGAGTATGTTGATCATGCACAGCTGCAAAGTGCTCTTCCCTTGCGGGATAACAAAACATAAACCGAGCTGAACTTGGAACATCGGCAGATGCTCTGTCAACACAACATCGGGTTGAAACAAAGCCACATTGTCACCACGGATCCTGGCCAATAAACGAGCAGATATCCAGAGAGAGTGGTGAGGGTAGGGAGGAGAGCCAATAGGGAAGCTGAACAGAGCAGGTGGTTAGAGGCACGGGTTGGTGGGCGTGGTCTCGGCAGATGACACGTGTGTGTGTGTGTGTGTGTGTGTGTGTGTGTGTGTGTGTGTGTGTGTGTGTGTGTGTGTGTGTGTGTGTGTGTGTGTGTGTGTGTGTGTGTGTGTGTGTGTGTGTGTGTGTGTGTTACCGCGTCACAGACACCCAGCGCCTGCGTCCTGGCTTCGCTCAGAGGTGTAATGCCTGATTAGGGGATTACAGGAAAGTGCTTCTTTGCAGTTCTGTGAGAAACAATTATTAACATGTTGGTGTCTCTAATCCTGGATAAACACACAGCTTTTCAAGAACAACAGTGACTCTTTCTTCTTCCTCCCCCTTCTCATTTATTTCATATTTTTGGTGGAAAAGTGTTCAGAAACCTCAGTAGTCGCTTGAACTCTGAAGCCCCGCCGTACGCAGGCTGAGGGACGCAGGGAGAAGCTGTGGTGTGGAAGGGTGTCATGACAGGCTGTGCTCTCTTCGGACGCACACAGCTGGCCCTCAGCAGGCCTTGATATTATGGCATGGAAATCCCAAACTTAGCTTGGGGACAGGCAGCCATTGTGCTCAGCGATGCTTGTTGAATGGGCATTAGACTGAACATGGTGGCGGTCTGTAATCTGTTGTGTGTTGGTACACTTGTCTCTGTATAATCTGCTGGTATTGCAGAGTATTCTCTGAGACATAGAGGGGGGATGAACCTCACATCAGACCCAGGTACGGTCGCGATCAATGCCCATTATCTAGGAGTCCCGTGAAACACTGCAGGTAATGGTTTATTTCGTGACATCACGAATGTCCTGGGATAAGTACTGCACAACTACCACGGATCACTTTGACTTAAGAGTGCAGTTGTGTTGGTGATCCTGAGGAGGGGAAAGGTGCACGGGGGAGGGTTTATCTTCTTGTGGGGAGCCCAAAGAGGATTACAACAGCAGCGTTTGGTAAGCCATCCATTGATTGATGTGATTGACAACTGATTGAAGTGGCGAATGGCTTCCCTCCCCAGCCGGCTGGAGGGTGACCAGAGGCCAGCAGCAAACTCAGAGCCCTGCCCAATCCTGAGCAGGCATGGCTGCTCCACACACACAAGAGGTGCCACATACTGAGCACAGGGAGGAACACACACATACCCTGACACTAAAACACGCACACACACACAACCAAACACTCAAACACACACACATTCACCCACCCACACCGACCCACCCACCCACCCACACACACACTTCCTCTCCCAGAGTCTCCCTCTCCCCAACACACACACACTAACTCAATCATTTTAGTGTCGCCCGTGGCTGAAATATAGAACATCAAAACAACCTGGGAGATGATTTGCTGAACTAGCTGACTGGTCAACCTGTTCGCTGACCCTGCAAACAGTGTAAGGTCTCCCTCCTCTCCCACGACACCATCTCTCTCTCTCTCTCTCTCCCATGCCTCTGAATGTTCTCTCTGTATGAACACAGAACCAACACTAAACCTGAACGAGGGTGGCGGCTGGGAGGGCCTGGTCCTGGCTGCTGTGGTTCCGCTGTGCTACGCTAGCTATGCTACGTTAGCGGAGCGCAGCGTCCATCTGGCCGGGCGGAGGGGTTTAGCCCTAATCCCGGAGCCCCTCGGTAGGGGGGCCCTGGATGCTGATCACAGCCCCCCCGCTGGCCTCCTCAGACCTCCCTCCTCCTCCTCAACACACATGGACATAGAAGCCACAAGTATAAACATGGTCCGGTGGAGGACTGTGGTCCCTGACCACGGAGGCCCTGAACAGGGGTCTGATGTGGTCCAGGACCAGCCAGACTAGTGCAGGTGGATCCTACTAGGTGTACATGTGTCAATATTAGGGGAATCTTTTTTTGCTCATATGCCCAGTAGAGATGTACCGTATATTGGGACTCAGACCATGAATACCAAGCAGACCAAACTACCGAGCGACGTGAGGAAATATGACCCAAACAAACAGGGGGAGACGGGGGCTGGGAGAGGCGTCCACACATGCAAAGGGCACAGAGGCTTGTGTTCTGTTGTGAGGCAATATGCAGTGACACATCTATCACACACACAAGTGGAGGCCGAGCAAATATACACACACATAATTACAAAAACATAGACAGATAGGCAAACACACAAAGACAACCCAGAAGCAGTCACCCAGCCCCACTCACACGCACACACATACACCTAACCACTGATAATCCCCCAGACACGGGAACACACACACACACAAACACACACACTCGACAACACACACACCATCATTATGTTTATCACTGCAAACCAGCCCAGCGACACCCATCACTCTAATTCCATTTGTCTGTTTAGATTTGTTTTGCTTTAATCCTTCCTTGTTTGTGCACATCTGCAAGCGCTGCAATAGAACAGAGAGAGACAGGGGGAGCGCCATTAAGGAGGGGGAGAGAGAGAGAGAGAGAGAGAGAGAGAGAGAGAGAGAGAGAGAGAGAGAGAGAGAGAGAGAGAGAGAGAGAGAGAGAGAGAGAGAGAGAGAGAGAGAGAGAGAGAGAGAGAGAGAGAGAGAGAGAGAGAAAATTAGTGAAAAAGAGAAAGTGAAGGAGTGAGGGAGAGCGAGAGAGCGTGAGAGAGGGGGAGAGCGAGTGCGAGAGAGCAAGAGAGAGCGAAAGCCAGCAACAGAGAGAGAAACCCACAGGCTGCACCGTCTCCCCCTGAGTGCTTGGTCCTTGGCTCCCCGGGCCCCAGCAGACCCGGGAAGACAGACGTACCCCCCAGCCCAGGGAGAAGTCCCTGTCCCAGCCACGTAAGCTCACCGCCAGGCCTGGAGCCCTCCCCCTCCACCACCCCCGTAATCACCACAGACAAGTCAAACGCACACAGTCACACAGAATCAGACGGCAACACACAACATTACAGGCTTTTTACACAGTATTACACCACATCGGCATTATCCCATTCAACTCCCTCTATTAGCTCAATTGGATGGTGGGATTTTCATTTGTAAATTGTTGGGGGGGGGGGGGGGGGGGATTAGCTAGTCTGTGAGTGATGCAATGCCCCCCCCAGACTCGATGTCGTTACCATGTAGGACTCAACGCTACGACAGGGTCACTGCTTATAGCTCTGATGGTGATGGGACAGTGTGGAGGTCAAGCACGTGCTTTAACATGTGCTCAAATTATTAGGACCCAGGGCTGCCTTCATTTCAGCTGTTTTCCATCCCAGGGATCCAACAAATTATTCTTGTCTTTCTTTTTTTTGGTAATAGCGGACACACCTAATGGGAGTCATGTCTAATGGCTGGCGATCATTTCAAAGAGGCTTCTTTACTACACCTGAAGAAGCATGTCTGCCTTTTATGTAACCAAGACCGTTCAGGGCGGCTGGGAAATTATGGCGGAGATAAATGTTTGCTGCAACACACACACACACACACACAGACACACACACACACACCCCTAACAGCCATATTATGCAGAATCGAATGCTGGTTGACTTAAAGCAGGAAAATGAATTACCCTTCTTCGTTTTCCCCCAGGCCTTCCATTCAGACACGGAGTAGGGGAGAGGGAGAGAGTGAGAGAAAGAGACACCTCGAGCAAGTCGAGAGAGACGCGGCAAATTATGAAAATGTGTCTCTGTGTCCTAAATGGAGGGCGAGCTCTTTAATGTGGCACAAAATTAGAACCTGGGGGGAGGAAGTGTGGCCCGCTTGATTGGTGAAACCCCTCCTGGCCACTACCCTTCCCTCTCTCCCCCCCCTCTCTATCTCCCCCTTCTCAAAGCAGAGATATGATCCAGGGCCGGTGGCGCTCTCTTGTGTTGGGAGAAAACAGAGAGAGAGAGAGAGACAGAGAGAGAGCGGGAGAGCGATACAGAGAGAGGGAGCCCAGGGGCGTCCATAAAGGTACCTAATTTGCCAGTTTACTCCTCCATTATTTAAATAGATCTGAGAAGAGTGCACAGAACGGGCCTCATTTCTTCCCCGCTGCCTCTCTGCAATCAAAGCGGAGAGGGACCTTTCCTCCACAGCAGCCCTTTTCAATTGCCGGCCGGGAAACAGCGTCTTTGATAAACACAAGTGGCGCAGCGGAGGGGGCCGCCATCAAATAAACAAATGTGTGTACACAAGATAACGACGGGCACTCAGGGATAATATTCAGCGTGCTGCCAGCAGCTCTGAAAGTTATTTTCATATTGGCCAGCGCATAGATCGGAGAACACATTCTCGATGGACATATTCGGATACGGGGCGGGGAGGGTTTTCTGGAAGCGTGTGCAGGCGATGTGTGAACGTGCAGACCTGCACGCCTCAGAGTGAGCAAGACACGGCCATGTCTGAGTGTGTATTTGAAGAAAAGGTGGTTTATTGACTAATACTCTTTATTCACTTATACATCAACCTATCCCTCCATATACACATACGATCCATTCAACCAACCACAAGACGCGGGTAAACACCCACTCTCTTCCTCTCTCTCTCTCCATCTCAACCAGCCTCCCAGACGCTGTCCCGTCTCTCCAGCCAACAGCAGCCAGAGCACCAGTATAACCAGCGCTGGCCGTGCCAGCTTCTGGCCAAACATCTCACTGGAGGTATGCACGGCACGGGGCCAAAGCTTAGCCAACCCTGCTGATTGTTTCCAGGAAATGGAGACGGTTGGATCCCCCCCACTTACCCCCTGACCTCTAATCCTCCCCACCGCCGTATCTGCCGCCATTGTTGGGTTTGGGTTTTAACCAGAGGGGCCGTGTCGTGGAGGATGAGGATGCGGTTGAAGAAGAAAGGGAGCGAGAGCAAAGATGGGGGTCCTCCGAGGGTCCGGAGGTGACTTTATCTTGGCCCAGCGTCTGCCAGGGTTCCTGTGTATGTTTGAATGCTTTGCTCCAAAAGCCGCACGGAGAGGGGACTCTGATCCGAGCGACAACAATTGCCATCTGTAAGCCTCATATCAGCAGCAGCTATACCCACACTAGGTCCAGCCGCAGCACAATAGACCCAAGTACGTCCACACAATGGCAAGAGTGCCAAGACAATGGCCCCGCTCCATTAAATAAAAACGTTAAAAACACTTGCAAGCAAAGCCTGGCGCAGCGCGGAGACATTGTGTGTTTCGGCACAATGGGTGCAAACCGAACCGCGCCGAGGCAAACATACGATACAACGCCGAGGGCTGTAAACACCTGGACAAATACGTTCAGTAAAGCCGTCAACGCGCCCTGCCAACACAGCAGGTACACAAACATGGGCTGCCACACACTTGGATACACTTAGTAAAACTAATAGAGAAGCCTTTTTTGAGTCCAGCCGACCGACACGGAGAGGAGCTTCACACACGGCAGCACGATGCACTGCGGTAAAAGGACGATTTTTTGACTATGGTCGCCTTCACTGACTACGATAACAATATTGTAACGTTCTTGATTCAGAAAAGTATTCGGACATTTGTGAACGTTGAAAAAGTTAAAAGTCCACAGCTGTAGAAGAGGCGTCTATATACCGCTGCCAGGGTTTGGGAAACATTTCCAAAGATGGACGCCACCTGGTGAACGTCCTTCAAACAGTTTCCTGCTGCTTAGGAGGAGGATCTGCAGACAAAGTTTTGCAAGAGTGCAAGATTCCGCGAAATCTGTGGCCAGCTCAGTATATCATGCCTCTCACACCCTCTATTCTCGTCCCAAACACACACCCCTCCCTCCCTCCCTCCCTCCCTCCCTCCCTCCCTCCCACACTCCAAGTCTCCATCCAGCCAGGGAGAGGAGAGGAGATAGGCCCCAGCTAGTAAAGCTGTCTTTTCAGCTCCCTGCTCCGGCTCGCTCTATCTGAGATACACAGCAAGCGGAGGTGTCGCTTTTCCGCTGGCATTTCGGACAGTATCTACTTATAGACGAGGAGGGAAGAGAAAAGGAAAACAGAAGGGGTATTATCAGAGAGGGATGAGAGCAGCAAAGGCATTTTGTCTTTTTATTCCCCTCCTAAGCCGCGGGCTTTGCTCCCAATCCGATTGGTCGATACGGCCAGGGATGTAAATGAAATGCAAAGAGGAATGAGGCTGGCTTCCCATTGCCTGTCCCCCCCCCCCCCCCCCCCCCCTACACACACACACTTCCATCCGCCATCCCCCCCAACCCCCCCCATCTTCCCAGCCCTTTCTCTTGCTGTTTATGGCGTTGTGTTCCTGGTGTCTTCCATTCATAGATTTGCTGCTCTGCCTCATATCCGTCTCGCCCTCTCCCACCTCGCCCTCTTCCTCCTGGTACCCCCCCCCCCCCTAACCCAACCCCACCCCCTCCCTCTCCCTGGCTGGGCCTGACTCTCCCTTATCTCCCCACACGCCCCCACATTCCAGCGTTGCCGTGGCTCCCTGCCTGCATCCCTGGTCACGGCGATTCCATGCGTTCCCCCAATCCTCGGCAGCACTGTCGGTTTAGGGGTGGGCAACTGACTCTCTCTCGGAGACACACACGGGGGGAGAGAAGAATGGAGGGGCTGAGAGGGAGGGAAAATGGGGTGAGAGAAAGAGAGAGAGAGATGGGGGCGACGGGAGGGGGGGCGACCAAGAAGAGGGCAAAAAGTAAAGTTAAATATAGGGCAGACGATGATGGACAGGAAAAAGGACAATGTGAAGGAGAGAGAAAGAAGACAAACACCAGAGATCTGAATTTCTGATTTAATTGACTAATACAGTAAGCCACCACCTTCATGTGTTGTGATTCCTCACAGTATTCTGTGCAAGGTAAGCAATCAGACTCAGACCATGAGAGCATTCAGATAAAAACGGCACCCCATTCCCGCCCCCATTAGCTCCCGCTAAAGATGCTTAATGAGATAAACAGACTTAAAACAATTGATTAAAACGGTTACGGCAAGTTTAACACTGGTAAAATAGCAAGACAGCAGGTCAGAATGTGCAGTACTTGACCTTCTCAGCCCCCTTCTCGTCGAGGCTAAAGACCTACTTCACCTCAAAGACGCAGAGATCCTCCCAAGGTTATAATCCTATCCTAGAGATCCTATAGGCTTAAACAGCAGGAGGATGCGGTCCTCAGTAAGGACAGCCACACTCCCAGACAGTGTGCGACTGAAGCCTCCCTGTGCTGGGCGGCTCTCTGCGGTACATCACCTGGGTCTCTGGGCCCGACTCTGCCTCCCTGGGGATGCTTGGCGTCCGGTCTGGTTCAGTCTGCCCCTCCACGTGTGAGGCCGCTACCCTAGAACGAGGTTCTGTTTGTTGAACTGTGTGCATGTGCGTACGTGAACGTGTGTGTGAGGACGCTCGCACGAAAAAACGCACATCCACGTCATTGTAGCTTCCGCTGTTCTATTTAAATCCACAAAGGATTATCGCTGTGCTGTTAGTGGAGAAGAGGGGAGGGAATCCATTCGGTTTCGAAACGTATAAAAGGACCATCTAAGATAGAATGATGGATGGACGGATGGAAGAGGGAGGGCTGGGCAGGCAGGGGAAGAAAGAGGACACAGTAGAAAACGCCAGTGAGCAACGGCACCAGTCTGTCCCAGATTAAACAGCAGCACTAATCCCCGTTTCGGCGCTTGGAATTGGGTTTTCCCCTCAATCCCAGCCCAGCTCTTTTTTTTCTCACATTAGCAGCAGGCAAAGGCTGAATAATCATCACATAAACGCTGGTCAGAGTGGAGGGAAAAACGCAGGCTGTGAAGATGCAGCCGGGTGAGGCGGGAGTGATTTGATTGGGGTCAACTGGGTTTTCCCAAAGTCCAGGCCTGTCCCGGGAGGACCCGGCGGGTCAGACGGGAAACATCCAGTCCACCAAAGTCCAATCACGTCCACCGTGTCTGCTCGGCTTCTAAACCACGTTGTGGCCGTAGCCTCACTGTGTCGTCTCGTCCCATGGTCCCACGCGGCCCCCGTAAGGTGCCAGTCCCAAACTCACAAGACCCATTCGACCCATTGCAAAGAATCTCACATAATCAAGAAACACTCAATCATTGTTTTTTTCCAAAAAGTAGTCAGATCAGACCTCCAGCCGGCTCCCAGGAGCCCCCTCTCTCCGCTTCCACCCCGGGTGCGGGCTACGTTAGAGGGGCCCGACGGGGGGCCGGTTCAGGGGCCCTGCACCAGGTTCTGCCGGAGCCGCTCCCGCTCCTGGAGCAGCTGAGCGATGGCCGAGCGTATGGCCGGGGCCTGGGGCTCCTGCCGCTCCTTGGTCAGGTACAGGGAGAAGTGCTTGATGCCGCAGGACAGCAGGCGCTCGGCCACACCGGGCCCCTGGGGGCCCGAGCGGAGCAGCCTCTCGCAGGCCAGGGCCATGTTCCTGTCCCAGTTGGGGGGGTACACTGGGTAGGCCTCCACAATCTCCTTGTAGAGCTACTCCCCGTGAGAGAGAGAGAGAGACACACACACACACACACACACACACACACACACACACACACACACACACACACACACACACACACACACACACACACACACACACACACACACACACACACACACACACACACACACACACACACACACACACGTTTGTTTTGAAGAAATATGCGTGGCGGGAACACAGCCAAGGGTTTCTGAATGTTTCAATATTTATATGAATCTCAGCAACACATCCCCGGTGTAGACACCGATGTACGCTTCAACCGGACAACACCCCCCCCCCCCCCAACCTGACTAACTCTGACCCTGTGTGGTTGGCCGGGGTGACCCCCCGTGTCCGGCGGTGCAGACTCACGGTGTAGGACAGCTGATAGAGGCGTGCCTTCCCGTCGCCCTCCATGCCCTCTGCGAGGTCGTAGAGGAAGAAAGCCGTCTTCATCCTGAAACAAAGCCAAGGCGCGCGAGGGGGCTAAGTGCGGCATGGACGAGCCGCGGCGCTCTCCGGGACACTGACTTATGTAGATGCCCCCCCGCTCGGCGGGGACGCACATGCAGATGCTCTCGCACACACGGCTGATTTATGGAGATGTCCTGGCACGCTGTGCGGCTCTGGCAGCCTCCTGAGGCTGAGCACGGCGCAGAGAGGATAGGCCAGCCTGTATCAGTCTATATAGGAGATCTACTGGAGACTGTACCTCCACTGGTATCTGTTAGTCTATATAGGAGATCTACTGGAGACTGTACCTCCACTGGTATCTGTTAGTCTATATAGGAGATCTACTGGAGACTGTACCTCCACTGGTATCTGTTAGTCTATATAGGAGATCTACTGGAGACTGTACCTCCACTGGTATCTGTTAGTCTATATAGGAGATCTACTGGAGACTGTACCTCCACTGGTATCTGTTAGTCTATATAGGAGATCTACTGGAGACTGTACCTCCACTGGTATCTGTTAGTCTACATAGGAGATCTACTGGAGACTGTACCTCCACTGGTATCTGTTAGTCTATATAGGAGATCTACTGGAGACTGTACCTCCACTGGTATCTGTTAGTCTATATAGGAGATCTACTTAACTGGAGACTGTACCTCCACTGGTATCTGTTAGTCTATATAGAGATCTACTGGAGACTGTACCTCCACTGGTATCTGTTAGTCTATATAGGAGATCTACTGGGCTCTATTTATCTATATAGGAGATCTACTGGGATCTACTAGATACTGTACCTCCACTGGTATCTGCTAGTCTATATAGGAGATCTACTGGTCTCTATTTATCAATATAGGAGATCTACTAGTATATATTAGTCTATATAGGAGATCTACTGGTCTCTATTATATATTGTTCATTTACAGGTATCTATTCAATGTTGTACATCTACTAGATACTGTACATCTACTTTTATATATTAGTCTATATTGGAGATCTAGTGGTATCTATTAGATCTCTACATTTACGGGTATGAGGACATCTTGCATATCTAGTATCTATAGTCTATATTTCATATCTAGTATCTATAGTCTATATTGTATATCTTGGCTCTAAAGTCTTTAGTGTATATCTAGTATCTATAGTCTTTATTGTACATCATAGGAGGAGTAGAAGGTATTCCTCACCTGGCCTGCCACATCTCTTCGTTAGCAACATGCTCCCAGGAACCGGGATGGAAACTGTCAAGGAAAACACAAGAAATTCAAATAAGATATATAAAATACTTTGAAGAAAAAGTACCACCGATTTTCTTTTTGTTACTTTGGCAACCATTTAGTTGTTCAACAGGTACATTACTACAAATATGCAAAACCGTAATAAAATATCAAAAAATAAACTTGCACTGGCAATTGTAAATACATAGATACAAGAAAAGGTAAGCTGCATAAACCTTTATTGCTTTTCTATTGGGTACTTTCTTTCATCTCCACTTTGAAGCGAACACAGGATGCTTTGCTTGGTTCTGCAGTTGTTAACGAAATAATGTGTAATTTGCCAATACGGTAAGAAAGTGTTCTAACTCGAGCTACCAACGTCGATTCAAATCACAAACACAGTCAGTAGTCTATCTGTAAGCTTTAACCTCCTCAGAGGTTCATTATCGACTTGAACCTGACTGATTACTGAACGGCATGTGTCTCAAGAGGTATAGCAGATTAGCTGGTAACAGGAAGGTTGCTAGTTCGATCCCAGGCTCCTCCTCGCTGAGTGTCGAGGTGTCCATAAGCAAGACCCCTAACCTTAACAAAACTGTCTGTCGCCTCGAATAGTTCACACCGCTGTTGGTGTATGAATATGAATGGGTGGATTGTAGGAAATATTGTAAAGCGCTTTGTTTGACTACTGTTTAGAAAAGCACTAGATAAATGCTGTCTATTTACTATCTCTATCCCACCCCTCACCTTATTCTGTTGCATCACCAATCAATCATTGACCTCTTCTTCAGAAATACTGTTTTGGCTGTGTACGGCCTAGCGAGAGGGCGGGGGGGGGAGTAACATCACAGTGCTCAGAACAGCCGCCCCTATACGAGTGGCGGGCCGCGGGCAGAACGTGCAGCTTTGACTAATTCCACTTTTGACACACTTATTGACAAAAACGCAATGAGGAACTCATTATCTTCCTCACTCGCTCTCACTTCAAATGGCTGAGGGCCTAATGTCTCGCTTTGGTTAAATTAAAAATAAATAAATATATTAAATATATATATATATATATATTAAATCAAGAAAGGGGAGCACAGCTCTATTGAGGACCGAGGGACGATCTGGAGCCACTGGTGGAGCCACTGTGGGACCACTGGTGTATGTGTGTGGGTGTCTCTGTCTGCTGGACACTGTGTGTGTGAGTGTGTGTATGTGTGTATACGTATGTGGTTATGTGTGTGGGTGTGTGTGTGTCTCTCTCTCTGCTGATCACTGTGTGATGGACACTGCGCGTGTGTGTGTGTGTGTGTGTGTGTGAGTGTGTGTGTGTGTGTGTGTGTGTGTGTGTGTGTGTGTGTGTGTGTGTGTGTTTTTTTTTGTGTCTCTCTGATGTGGGTACCTGTTGTGGGGCTGGCTCCACTGGTAGAGGTTGCGGGTGCGGTGAGCCCAGTCCTCAGGGTGGAAGTGTGTGTGGGCGGGGACAAGGTGGTCGCACACGCCCAGGGGCCAACGGGTGAAGCTCCGCTCCCAGCTGGGGTCCCCATCAGTCAGGCCGATGCATGCAAGCACAGGCCTACTGCGCACGCACGCACGCACACGCACACACACACACACACACACAGAGGGGTCTAAACCACAGGAGGTACCATACCCATGTCCATTTTTATCTCTCGCTGTCTGTCTGTCTGTCTGTCTGTCTGTCTGTCTGTCTGTCTGTCTGTCTGTCTGTCTGTCTGTCTGTCTGTCTGTCTGTCTGTCTGTCTGTCTGTCTGTCTGTCTGTCTGTCTGTCTGTCTGTCTGTCTATCTTTCTGTCTCTCCCTCCCTCCCTCCCTCTCCCTAGCTGACCCCAAAGAGGTCAGCATTGCCTCTTCTGAGAACTGGGGGGCACTTGGCCAGGTTAATACTGCCCCCTGGTGGGGCTTGGCCCCAACATGCTCCCCAGCTCAGCTGTCTGTAGTCAGTGGTTCCTCACGATAAGGTGGCAGTGAGCAGTAGTTATTTCTTCTTACACTGAAACCAGTTCATCGTTACAGAGGCACTTGACTGGAGTTAATATTTTCCTCCTAACCCGGTCAGTTGTTTAAACATCATCATCATCATGAGCCATGGATCGTTTTCCTGCCGCCCTCCATCCCTCTAACGCAGGGATGGGCAACTATCCTCACTCAGTGCGGCCCGCATCCTCACTCAGTCAGGCCCGCACATAATAATAAAAAAAATAATAATAATAATAAAAAATAATAAAAATAATAATAATAATTGATCGAGTTACAGAAAACTCGGTCAAGAAAGATGAGAAGAATTCATAGAATTCGAAGGCAAACCCATGCGTCTAGTTTGCTTAGAAGCGATATCAGTCATTAAAGATATCCACTTATGTCGCCACTACAACTACTACAACTGCTTGTTGGGTTTGAGTTCATTGAGTTGTTGCACTTAATGTTGGGCCACTGTTTTTCAGTTTTTTGACTTCATTGAATGATGATGTATGTGAGCCCTTTGCACTGATAAAAATACTGACCATTCATGTGGCTGTTTGAGCATGGAAAACATGAAATGAATGTATGTTGGTTAAATTAACATACCGTACATAGGTTATGATTCTGGATGATTTTTTAGGTAGTGGCCATCCCCAAAATGCACCAGAATACAGGAAATCATATCTACCAAATTCAAAATTGTGTAGCTTCTCTCAGCTCACGTTTAGTTGAAGTGTGCAGTCATGTGGCCCTCCGATGGTTATGATGAAAAATGTGGCCCTCTTTATCATGAAAGTTGCCCATCCCTGCTCTAACGTCTCTGTCTCACTGTGTGTTGTTGGAGAGGAAGTGCTCCAGGCTGAAGGTTCCTTTCTCCTCCGAGCGCACCGGGTCCCACCAGCGACCAGGGAAGTGGACCCCCGGGTGGTGGCTCCTCAGCTTGGCCACGTACCAGGGGTACGTCATCATCTGTGTGGAGACCCACAGGGTAGAAGGAATATCCAGGCAGAATATGAGATCAGAGTAACAAACAGGCTGCAAACATATAGGGATTTCATACAGGACGTGCACACTTTGATACAGCGTTCACCTAGACTCTGCATAGCCTCCCCCCTTACCCTCCCAGCCCCCGCTTGGCACTCGGTTCTATGCACATCCTTACTATACCGACAGCGATATTTTGCTTCTCTTTCTTCTGACAAATGTACTTGTTGTTAGTCGCTTTGGATAAAAGCGTCTGCTAAATGCACTAAATGCACTAAATTATACATACAGAAGCGAAAGAGTGAACCCATCTTCCACCATCATCTCAAAGACATTTAAAGACGTAATTAAGTGCCAACAGTTCCTCTGAAATTATTATTTTTCCCCTTTGTGCTACACTGTCCTGATCAGACGGATACTAACGATGAGTTTGTGTTTCCAACATGCAGTCTTTTTGGCACTTTCAGGTCTGGAGAGATGTTCCGATACCATATTTTTTATCCCGATATCGATTTCTGAATTTGAGCATCGGCCGATACCGAGTATATAACGATACAGCATCTAGCATTGTAACTACTATTATCACAGTTCTTAGTCGGTCGGAGACGACGTGATTCCTATTCCGACTTCCCCCCCCCCCCCCCCCGACGATTAATGAACGCAGCACAACACAGCACGTGCTTGTGATGTTCTTTGCCTATGTAGTAAATGAGCTGCTCATGTGGTGGTATCGGACCGGCTCATAGACTTGTGTACCTGCCGATACCTGACTGAACTTAAGGATTATCTGAGGATTTTCCGATACTGGTATCCGTATGGGAACATCTCTAGTCAGGAGAGTAGAAAGGATCACCGTAGCTGACCTCCTGGTCCACCAGGGTGACGTCGGCCCGCACGCCCCGGCAGTAGTGCAGGTAGCGCAGGGTGTTTCCCGGCAGGTCTCCCCGGGTCAGGACGATGGCCTTCCGGGGCATGGAGGCCAGGATCTGCCTCCCGAAGTTCTCCACCACATCGTTGCGGCTCTGATCGCAAGTCCTGGGAGGAGTCGGAAAACGCACGGCATGAGTCAACCGATCACCTGGGTGGTTTATTGACGGGGGTGGGGGTACGTGTGGCTGACTGTGAAGGGCTTGTCTGTCTGTGTCTGTGGAGCCTGGGTGTGTGCGTGGGTGTGCGTCGTGTTCCAGGGTTAAGTTGTCAGCGCCCGCCCGCCCTGTTGTCGGGAGGTGGAGGTGGAGAACGGGGAAGACGGGCACTGACAACCCGGGCCCATGCTCGCTCTCCCCTTGATCAAAGCTGCCAGGTGATGGGTGTCAGGCCCTGGCACTCCCTCCCTCCTTGCCTCCCTCCTTGCCTCCCTCCCTGCCCCCCTCCCCTGTCGTCACCCTCCTGTAATCTGCCGCTTCCCGGGTGGCTCGCTCTCCTGACGGAGCTCTGCGGATGGAGCTCCGCAGGGGGAGGCTATGTGCTCACCGCGCCGATCTACGGCGCACCCAGACAGCACGGCGGGCACTGTAGGGGGTGTGGGGGGGGGAGAAGGGGGAGAGGGTGGAGAGGGGGTGGCTGACAGGTGGAGTTCAGGCCTCCGGTGTGGAGCTCAGGGGGGAAACAAATCAGGTTGACTCAGGGAAAAAGTGTTGCAAAGGGGATTTTGGGGATGAGAAAAAAAAAAAGGCAGGTTCTGGTTGTTTTTTCAGACCCTCTCTTATTTTCTATTTCTCTGTGTTATTTAAGTGAACTGCAAAGATGTGCCTGACAAAAGGTAAGGGCACGAATTGAATACAGTGGCATCGCTGACATTGAAGAGAAGGGTACGTGTTCGATTTAATTAGACGATTTGGAATGCAATGAAAAGTTAGAAGCAGGACAGGACTAACTGGAGACTTAAGATGCAATTGGTAAGTAGCGCAGGGAGAGAAAGGAACGCGTGTGAGCGCTTGACAGGTTGGCCTGAGCGACATATGCTAGTCGAGTTCAAGTCACTGATGTGTTTCAGCATGAGCCTGCACATCAGCGGCCATAAGGTCAGGGATCCCTCCTCCTCTGGTCATGACGCTTTTCTAACCAGTGGCCACTCACAGTGCTTTACAATACTGCCTAACATTCAACCATTCATGCACACATTCACACACCGACGGCGGTGTCAACCATGCATGGCAACAGCCAGCTCGTTGAGAGCAGTTAGGGTGAGGTGTGTGGCTCAGGGACCCGTCGACACTCGAGCCGGGGACCGAACTATCAACCTTCCGGTTACCAGCCGACCCGCTCTCCCTCCCGGGCGCCATGCCGTGGTTCTTACCTGTAGTTAGAGTGGGCCATGTGTGCCAGCACCCCCACGGTGACCACCCATCCTGAGGTCCTCCACAGCCTCCGGTAGCCTAGTCTCTTCATCAACCCACCCTTGGGGCCACCCAGAACCAGGCCCGCCAGCACAACGGCGATAGCGTCACTCTGTAGCCAGAAACGCTCCACCTGCAAGGGACCAAACACACACACCTCATGTTTTTTGTTAAAATAATGCTACTGCTTTGATCATTGTCCGGTCTGCCAACCCCCTCCCTGCTCCTTGAGGACATGCACCTGTACACTGCTTTAGATAGAGCGCATTGCCAAGCCCCAGTCTACCCCAGGTGCCCTTTCGTTCCAATGAAAAAACACGGGGAGCTGAATGTGAACTAAACTCTAGATGAGAAACATTCATACATTATAAGAGAGACACCCATGCTTACCACACCCAGCAGCAGGGGTTTGCTGATGTCCAGATTGGCCCTCCAAGCGAAGAACAGCATGTAGACGCATAGCATAGTGGTGAACAGCCCGGACACCTTGCCATACCTGCACGGACAACACACACAGTCAACAGACCAGCCACCTGGGCACAGCTGCACGGACACACAGAGCAGGACGACAATAGCTTCCTATGATCATGATCAATGAAATAATGGCGACAACACAACTATATAAACCTGTTTTGTACATGCATGGAATCTAGTTGAAGCATTTCCATTTTGAAGACTTCTAGATTGCAAAGGACTCTGATTGACTGCCTGAGATCAAATGGGAACCCCAGCCAGCTTAGAGGAGTGTGACTGATTTCTGAATGCAGCGTGAGCCATAATAAACCCCTTTGCTGACTCTGACATCCATTGCATCCCAAATGGCTACAATTTCAAAATAAAAGCCAGCTAACAAACAGTACTCATTTTGCACTGTTTTGCTGTGGCAGACTCAGGGCTTAAGGTATGGAGTATTTTGCCACTTTGAGGTGCTGACTGTGATTGAGGGCCACATCAATTAAGTTGATGTAACAAAATAAATAAATGAAATGGCTGTCTTCTCTATTATTCATACTTATGATCGAGACAATTCATTCTCATTCATACTTTTATATACTCATTTAGATATAGTACTCAAATTATACACCACCCCATATCAAATAACTACAAAACAACGCTTTGTACTTTGTCCTTTTTGATATCCATGATTTGCCCCTCCTCATCATGTGTGTTTGTGAGGTTTCACCAAAGTGATCCCTTGTGGCCGGAGGAGGGGGGGGGGAGGGGGGGGAAGAGTGAGGGTGGGCCGTAGCCCTGAGGGGAGACTTCTCTCCTGGATCTCCCTGACCCATCCAGACCCCAGCAGAACGCCAGCAGTAAGCACTCGGTGGATCCCACAGTGCTGCCACACGGGGACACACAGAGCCACTCATTCGCTTGTACACCACGACAAGTATTCTGTTTAAAACAAACGCTCTCTTCGTTTAAATACGGAGAGTTGTGATGGCGTGCCAGCCGGAAAGACACCGGCTCTTTTTTTTCTATTCTCTTCCCGAGATCAGCGTCTGACACTGGTTTTGTTCCGTGTGTTTGACTGCAGGGGATTAGATTTTTTCTTGTGTGGAGGGAAGGACTGGAGTAGTGACAGTGTGAGGCAAGCTCCCGCCGAGAGACTTACCCATTGTAAAAAGCAGGGTAGAAGACCAGGCAGAAGAGAAATGGATAGTCAGCATACCAGTGCTCCACCTGGGCCCTGGATCAAATGACACACACATGAATACAAAACACAGATACAGACAATAACAAAGATTGAAACCTGTGGACGTTAGTGAGTGAATTCCTCTACCAAAACAAACCCTGGGATTGAACACTGCATTTTAACCGGATTGACACCAGTGGCGCATGCACACATGGCACACACACACACACACACACACACACACACACACACACACACACACACACACACACACACACACACACACACACACACACACACACACACACACACACACACACACACACACACACACACACGGAACTCGCATAGAGCTGGGAGATAGCTCCCTGTCTCTTCCTTAATACCCCATCTCATTTGACAGCTTATTGAGTCTCTGTATCGCTCAGTGTGTGTATGTCAGCACGATGTGTGTGAGCACGGTGTGTGTGTATGTATGTGAGCACGGTGTGTATGTGGGCACGGTGTGTGGGAGTAGTGTGAGTATGTGAGCTCGGTGTGCGTGCACCCAGTGCGAGTACGTTGTGTGTGGTGATGTCAGCTTCTTGAGTGGGTTTACGTCTTCGGTTTGTCGACATGTTGACAGTGTTGCCCCCCACCTCCCCCCACCCTCCTTGAAGGTGTGCCTGTCCGTCAAACAGCAGGAGTGGACGGGTGTTCGGGCAGAGGGGGAGGGGGTGCTGATAGTGGGGGGTCTTATGATGTGCACACATTCCACCCCCCCCCCCCCCCTCCCCCATCCAACCCCCCAATTCCATCAGTGGGATAGGGATACAAGAAGGCTGGCTGAAGTGTGTGTCGATGTGTGTTTCCTTGTTTGTGTGTGTCGATGTGTGTGTCCTTGGGCATGTGTGTGTATGTTCAGATGTGGGTGGCTGGGTGGATGGTGGGGCAACTGACTAGAATATGCGGGGGGGGGGGGGGGGGGGGTGGGGCAGTTATAGAATAGTGTAATAAAAAAAATAAATAGATAAAGAAATATTTTTCCCGGGCTCAATTGCAGTGTCTGTCACACTTTAGCCGCCCCCCTGAGCGATGGCCTTGGACCGCCGGAGAGACAGGACGGACCAAACACAGGGACTTCTGGGACGCTGTGATGGAGAGGGATCTTAAACAAGCGGGGGGTTTTTGTTCTCCAAAAACCAAGTGGTTTGTCTCTCGGCTAAAGCTGTCGTGTCAGAGGCACAACCCCTGCTTCTGAGGTCGATACCGCAGTCTCCATGCAGTCTCCGTAGCTCCAACCGCTCCTCATTGGGATCAAACTGCCTCATTTTTACTCCTGTGATGAAAAGAAGTAGCCTTCTACACTACCGAAGCTGTGTGTCTTCCAAAATGTTTAGGCTGCATTGAAACTCGGCCGCAACCGAGTCGGATTCAGACCGACGAGTGGTGATGATAAGTTGATAAAAAAGCGGTTCTGCAGCAGCGGTCTCCGGTGGCTCAGATTTGTCCGGGGGGGTAACATACGCACTATGAATCGACTGAAATTATGCCAGCTTTAAAACAGTACACATGAATATAGATGGAAAGTTATGACATGGCTTCTTAAAAAAAGTGTATGCTTGTTGAGGAAAATACTCACTTCAGCATCGTAGCCACGGTTACAGAGCTCTCCGTCTTAGCCTGAGACGCAGAGGGACCAGGGAACAGTAATCAGACACCATGGATACTGCTGTCAGAGTACTACATTGTGTATCACCAGGTGTCTGTGTGTGTACCAGGCTGAAGGTGCCGTATTCTCTCCTCAGCAGGTGGGTGAGGAAGCCTGAGAGGTCGGTCTGGTCTCCCCAGCTCCAGCGGGCCGTGTTGAGGCTCGAGGAGATGGGCAGGTAGACGTAGGGCACGAGCCCGGTGATGAAACACACTCCCAGGGTCACCAGGAGGCGGAGAGACAGCCCCTGACAGAGTCGATACACATCGAGGAGGTGATCACATTGATTGATTCTAGTCGATGCAGTCCTAACATACTCTTTGTGAACGGAGCGTTTATTAGTGGAAATGTGTTCAACAATCGTTGGAGTTCATTGTTTGGATTAGAACATACATATGGTACAGGAATACCTTTCATACTTTTTCAATATGATGCTGAAATAATAAAAATAGCTTCAATACTGGAAACTTGACCCCTAGTTGGAATTAATAACCTAAGAGTAGATTAAAACCCAAACATGGTTTGCCAATTTACATTTACATTTAGGGCAATTAGCAGACGCTGTATCCAAAGCGACTTGAAAAGGTTCAAACCCATTTATACACCGAAGGCGGGGTCAACCACGCACGCGACCGCCAGCTCGTCGGGAACACTTAGGGTTAGGTGTGTTGCTCAGGGACACCTAGACACTCGGCGATCGAGGAACTAGCAACCTTCCGGTTACAAGTCAACCCACACTACCTCCTAAGCTAAGCCGACTCCCAAATCAGTATAGCATCACTCTTCCCTGCATTTGGTACATGATGGGGCTTCAGTTGGAGGACAGACAAGCTAGACCTACCCCGTCGGAGTGCAGCTGCACTAGGACCCAGAGGGCGGTGGGCACAACAAACAGCACCATGGTGTGCTGGTTACAGAGCCCCAGGCCACAGCACAGCGCCCCCAGGTGGGCAATCTGAATAAACGTACAGACAGACCAAAACAATGATACGTTAACCGAGAGTTAGCTATTGTTTAACAAATGTTGTAACAATACAATCCATAAATTATTCTTACTAAATGGTTGGAGCCCACCTACACCTTTTCCTCACAAGCCATTAATAACGTAACCTCTGTGCCATGTTGGGTACTTCTCCATATTGTCTTTCTAGTTACCTTCCTACGTTTCGAGGCATCTAAGGACCGATTCCTAACGCCCGGATTGTAGAAGCAGGCAATCAGGGAGAAGAGCAGGCCTACAAACAGGTTGTTGAGGCTGAAGACCTCCGCCACGGTGGACCACTGCCAGGTGAGCCTCGTCACGGCGAACGCCCCCCCGGCCAGCAGTGCCCCGGGACCCGGACCGGACAGCCTGGAGAGAGGGACCCAAAGGGACACTTAAGTTACATTTAGGGCGCTTTTATCCAAAGCAACTTACAATAAGTTCATTTGTCAGAAGAAAGTTAAACAATATACCGCTGTCGGTACAGTAAGGATGTTCATAAAACCAAGTGCCAAGCACTCACCATCGCTAGAGTAACCCATTCCCCGTACACAAAAAATATAGCCAGGACGTACAACATACAATAAGTGCCCACATTAAATGCCAGGACGTTCAAGGTTCAACTTTATTGTCCCCGTGGGGAAATTTGTCTTGGGCACAGTGCATCATTGCTTTCTTAACATACACAGAGTACAACAGAACAAAAAAACACAACCACAGACACAAACACAACCAGACAAACCAACATTTTAACATCGAGAACATGGACTTAAATTGCCCCTTGCTGTATAACATAGAAATCTACAGTATGGGGATAAAGTGCAAGTGTTTATTGCACTAGAACTTATTGATAGAGTGCTAAGTGCTAAATTGCTTAGTTCTAAAGTGCTATGTGCTAAAGTGCTATGTGCTAAATTTCTAACCTATTTATTGCACATTATTCTATTGCACATTGTTCGTCAGCTTAATGGAGGCTGGGACAAATTATAATTTAAGGTGGTGAGATTTGCATAGCAGCACACGGAGTCTTCTCCCTGATGACGTACAACATACACTAAGTGCGTAAGAGGGGTCTGGGGGGGGTAAGGGGGCTATGCATAGCTTAGGTGAACTCTGAACAAGCCAGTCTTTAGTGTTCGGCGGAAGCTGGAGAGCGACCCTGCGATCCTGACCCCGGCAGGGAGCTCGTTCCACCATTGCGGTGCCACAACAGAGAAGAGTTGTGACCTTGGTGATCGACCTTTGCTTACTCTTAGCGATGGCAGTACCAGGTGTCCAGCTGAGGTAGCGCTCGAGCTGGGGTGTGTGGTCTGACCAACGCTTCGAGATAGGCAGGGGCAGTTCCATTGACCGCCTTGTAGGCCAGTACAAACATCTTGAATCTGATGCGAGCTACTACAGGGAGCCAATGGAAGTTACGGAAAAGGGGCTGATGGAAAAATACCCCACATGGCACAGAAGCTACGTTATTAATGGCTTACGAATAAAGGGTTTAGATGGGCTACAACCATTTATTAAGAATAATTAATCAATGTATCAATGTTTATTAGACATTTATGTTGTTGTTTAATACCTCCTCTTACAAATGGTTACTAAGACGTGTAATATAATATCCTGCCTTATTTATATTGACATATTTTCATATATGATAGTATGGTTTTTCATATACTATTGCACAAATGTTTACGAAACCTTGCTTCAAACATTTAAGACATGTCTTAAAAAATATATATATAAAAAAAAAAAACATAAGAACAATTTTGGAAGCAATTTTAATCTTCCTGTGACCCAAGTTTGGTCATTGGACAAGACCTTGAAAAACACCCGCACTGAATTAGGGCAATTCAGCCATAATGAGAATTTCCCTCCCTGGCAGCCCATTGATCTCCAGTAGACCGGCACCCAACCCACCGTGCGGCTGATAGCACTTTATCCTCCGCCTCTTAAATATAATGTGCACAAAAGTTTCCCCCATCCTCTTCTCCTGTACCGTCTCCGTCTCTTTAGCGGGTAATTGAAGCAAACTTGGGATAATCTGTCATACGCTAAGACCCACCACTTACCAAAAAACCAGAGACAGAGGGGGGGAGGAGGAGGGGGAGGCGGGGGAGGCCACAAATGAGGCGGAGGTGGAGGAGGAGGGAGGGGAGAGGAATGATAGGGAGGGAGGGAGAGGGTGTGCAGAGGGGTGAGGATGAGGCGGGGTGGAGGATGAGTAAAAAAAAGGGATGGGGGAGGGAGTTGAAAAAGCCCAGAGAAGTAGAAAAGGACTGTAGGAAGAAGAAGAGGAAGAAGAGGAAGAAGAAGAGGAAGAAGAAGAGGAAGAAAAGCTAGCCCGGTGCCTGGCACGCCGGCTCCGAAATACGAACAGGCTCCACAATTAGGGAAGTCAGGCAGTACGGCCCTTTTCCGCCATTGTGTGGAGTGGCTTAGAGTCCTCCTCATCAGCCTATCAGCTAACTGACAGGCAGAGAGCTGCTCTATTCAGCACCGCAGATACAAGCTGCAGGCCAAGCGGCTGCCAGGTCCCTTATGACCCCACAATCCCTTGCCGGTGACAGCTTCAAGCTCCATAGCAAATTAGGCGCGCTCACATTACAATCGCAGAAGACAGATTCCATTAACGGTATCTGAAATTGAGTAGAGAGCAGGCCCGTTATCAGACCTGACTCATAAGCACCGCCATTAATCACGAGGCATGATACCATTTATACATTTCCAGCTCTCTGCCTGCCGCTGTGATAGTCAGCCACAAAGGCCTGATGAGACTTGGGCGAGGGGAACAATGGCGCTTTCTGAGGAAAGAGCGGTAAATCAGAAAAAAAAATGGGGAGTGAGAGCAAGAAGGGGAGAGAGAGAGAAAAAAAAATGCACACACTCACACGCCGACGACTTTCCCTTTTTTCCCTCTTTCTTTTCATGCTCATTTTTCCCACTGTTCGTTTGGTCTCGTGGTAAGGGTACGCATAAGCGCAAGTGTGCGGCAGTGTGTGCGTCTGTGTGTGTGTGTGCGAGTATGAATGGGAGGGGGAGAGAGCGGGAGAGGAAGCAGCGCGGGGGAGACGGTCTTAATAAGAGATAGGGGATGTCTCTCTCGCTGCACGGTTCCAGGAATTAGTTGCAACTTGAAGAGGAGAGATGGAGAAAGGTGGGACAGGGGAGGGTGGGGGGGTTGGGGGTGTGATGACTTTTGTTGAGGTGCTGGGTGGGACTCCCTGCACTCCCACCCCCCTAATTCTACCCCCCTGCTTGACAATTAACTCTCCCCAGCTCATGTGCTCAGCAGGGGGCAGGTTCTGGGTGATGAGCACTAGTGGGGGTCTACGGACCGGGACATTATGCAAACTCTGCCCAGGCTCACCCAGAGACTTACCAATGCAAGGTGTGTCCGTCTCTGTCACTCTCTTTCAAACACACACACACACACACACACACACACACACACACACACACACACACACACACACACACACACACACACACACACACACACACACACACACACACACACACACACACACACACACACACAGCAATTAATCACATTTTAATTGTGAATTTGATTTTTGGGTCGATTCCCAAAATAGATTTGAACATTGTGCATTTTTTTTCGAAGCTCAGTTAAAAAGTGTCATGTTTTCGAACTCAAAAATAATCATTTGAATAATCCTGATTTCAATATTGACCAAAATAATCCTGATTATGATTTTTCCATAATATAGCAGCCCTAACACACACACACACACACACACACACACACACACACACACACACACACACACACACACACACACACACACACACACACACACACACACACACACACACACACACAACCATGCCCACCTCGGTTGGGGCGTGTCAAATTTTTTAAGTGATCTGTCTACAAGCAGCAGTGTGAATGACCCGTCTATGTCCCTGGAACTACCTGGGTCTAAGCCAGGCCTGTCAGTCTCCCAGGCTCGTTGGCTCTCCAGGGGCCCGTAGATAAAGCAGCAGAGACTCTGACACGAGCGCGGACCGTGTTTGCATCTTATCAGGGCTCGTTGCGGGGCAGTGAATGCTATAGTGGTGTACGGTGGACAATGGCTGCCTGAAACGACACACTGCGCCGTCCAGACAATTCAATAGTACACAGTGCCACCCCTCCAGCGGTAATAAATCAGTTAATCAGGTTATACTACCCGATTAAGAGACCAACGTTGAGTAAATAATACCATCGGTGTTTGCCTTTCTTTATATTTGGAAAGTAAAATATCTTGCTGAGGAATAAAAAAAATTGAATTTCTATTTTTAGTGACGTACATATAGGATACTGCTGTGTTTCCTGGGCTGGGAACTCTGCTGAAAGGCTCATAACATAAAAAGGCTCATAACGGAGAAAAAAAACAGGAAGAGAAGGAAAAAGAAAGGAAAAGCATCTAACAGAGGAGCTGAAAGGAAAAGGGGGACCAATAAAAGAGAATGATGCAGCGGACTACATTTCCTCTTCAGGGGCGCCACGGTGGCACGGCGCCCCTGCTTTGAAGTGTCTGCACGGGTCCCGTCTCATTTACCCCTGCCCATCTACCAGCGTCCTGCCAGCGCGACGAGCGCGTGCCCTCTGCACTAAATATCCCACCCAACACCCCCCTGTATGAGCACCATGCGGTGAAGAATGAGGCTTTACGACGAGGCGGACCGGGACACCCCCCGCCACACGCCCCCCCCCCCAAAGGGAAGCGGGCGGAGCCACGTCCTCGCCGCCACCGCGGATCAGCCCGCCGTTGTTCCACGGCCGAGCGGACGTTTTTTTGTGGGCAGGCGGGAAACCGGGCCTGGAAAGGAATCACACATTCCTGAAGAGGTTGGGGGCCCTCGGAGGAGGCGGTGGCGCCGGGCTGGGGGCCGGGCCGGGAGGCTTAGGGTTCCAGCTGGCCCGGGCGTACGCCCCAGGGTGTTGGTTTGGCCGGGGCCACGGACGACGAGGATTCAAACACTACCATCACATGACGGGGGTAAGTGCTCTGTGGCAGAGCATCCCGCATCCAGAGCCAGGCGCGGGGGGGGCGGGGGCGGCAGCATGCAAACATAAAGCCCGTTCTGACATAACGCTGATACTGTATCTGACACCAGAAAACAACTCCCAAGATACCCTCCATCCTTAGGCGACATTCAAAAGGGCACAGTGTTATTTCATCTTGGATGTGCCGGGCGCCAAGTCTCGGCTTGGGACGACATGAACTACTGCGCTTCCCTGGCCTTGACTCTGCCTCCAAGCAGAGCGGGAAGCTGACATGTATAGATGCAGAGGGTTCAGAAGGGCCCAAACTCTGCTGCGGCTGCTGCTCAGACAGCCCCCCCCCCCACCACCACCCCTCTCCACCCAGAAGAGTGAACGCAAAATTAATCACCACAATCCTTCTCAAACAATAAGGCCCCTGACACAACAATTTCTCCCAGAATGCCATCTTAATCTCTGCCCCAACAAACATGCAAAAAATAAAAATCACAGGAGCAAAAAAATATTAAGAAATGCAAAACGATTGCTAAAGCAAATTGCTTGAACGATTCACAGAATGCCCATTTTCATTGCCGCCTTTTCAACAAAGTCATTAGGCACACGCCATAAATGTTGCTTGTATAGATTCCATTAACTAATTCCGGGTGAATTGTAATTGCCGAGTCTGATCTGTCTCCATGCTCGCTGCCTTATTAGGACTGCCTGTGGTGGCGGAGGAATGGGATATTGACGTCCGACGACGACAGCACAATCTCAGGCCCACGGGCGGAAGGGAATATTAAACTGTGGTTGAATTCTGCAGACTATCCAGCCCTCCCTCTCCTTCCCCATCCCACAGCCCAGTAATGAGGACAGAACATCTTCATTAGACATCTGTTTAACTGCGTTTCAGCAGCAGTCCTGGGGGGACATTTGGTCATGCTGGGGTTGGATCGGGGTAAGGGAAGGAGGGGGGGGGGGGGGGACTGCAGTGAAAGCACTATTAGGAGGTCCGCAAACCTCGGGCTAAACCATTTGATACATATGAACGAATGTGCGATTTGGGTTCAACCAATACAGTCCATCAAACCTTAATTAAGGTTCTAATCAGGATGGTCCATTTCAACAACCATCCCTATTAACAGGGTTTCACATGCGTCATGCTTTTTAAAAAAGAATCGAAAAAACAAGTCCCTTTAACGGCACACATGCTTTTCATAACGGGATCTTTGTACTGGGAGTTTCCTCCGATACCAACACCCTGTTGGCCCGGGACCAGTACCACGCGCCTCTTATAGAGTCTTATAAATAACCGTGTTCTAAAGATGACCCGACGGCCCACAGGTAACTTTCCAGAAACCTCCAGGACCATATGGTGGAGGCCCATATAAGGAGCTGAGGCCGCGGTACAGCCCGCCCCCCAGTCCACTGAGGCATCATCTGTGCCCCTCGGGCTGGCCCTTGGCAGGTGAGCCCTGCGCAGGTGTGCGTCCACGGAGGCTGAGCGGGGCGGGGTGGAAGCGGAGCGTTTGTGTGTGTTTCTAAGCTACACAGTTATGTAATCGTGCAATCGCGCAAAAAAGTGTGGAAAGTGCTGACGACGGAGATGCGGCGTGCCTGCGTTGTGCGTGGCTCGACGGCTGTCAACTAGCTGCCGTGTCTGTTGGTGGTTTCTTTGGATAAGCCTGGGAACGGGGGAGAGAGATTCCTCTCAGGTAGCACAGATTCGGAGCAGCTTTAGCAGATAAACGGTGAGACGAGAGAGCACGGAATAGTCGGCTGTCCGGATTATCCCTCTGTGATAGGAGCACGCGTTCATATTCCTCTATAGACTGCAGGCGTTCAGGTCCCTGGGATTCTAGGGGGCAAACGCTCCTCCTGCAAAGCTTCCAGCGCAATCGATAGAAATTATAATCATGTCGGTCACCATCCTCAAAGGCTCGTCAGGCACTGGTGTGAAAACATAACGAGACATCCAATTTGGCCATCAAACCATGTGATCAAGCCAAGAGGACTGTAACTGACAAATCAAAGGGAGGCTAAGTGCTACATGTAAACTTATGCAAGAGTGAAGTGGCTTCCAAGCCTATCAACTTACATTCCCCCACATTAAACACGGCAATCTGGCCGACTAATTTAAATTGATACATCAAAGGCTTGCAATGTTGGGTATATTCCAGATGAATTTTCAAGGTTTGACAATTTACCATTTGAGAAGAACTGCCAACAAGTACCCATTTTAACTTCAATGTAATTCATCATCTGAAAAAAATGTTTCACTCAGAAAAAAATAATCAAGTTTAGTTTTCAGAAGAGGCACTCTGCCAATTAGGAGGTCTGGTTTGGCCTGAACTGGGCAAAAAAGGAAACAAGGGAGGGTATTTTATTCCGTACAAAATAATTAAAAACATTAAAAAAAACTAAAAAAAGGACAAAGGAAGTACGAAGGGTCATCTAGTCTTGGCATTTCGTCAGAGGAGCGGCCTGGCCCGGGTTAACCTTCATCAGGCTGTGGCTTTGTCCATTTTCTACTCGCCCACTAATAGCTTGTGGAGCCCTCAATTACCTCCATGGCTGCGGCAGGAAGCAGGTCCTCATTGGTTCAGGACCTGTCCCCTCCCCCTCACCAGCCATCATCACCCCCCCACCCCCCCCCCAGACCACACTGGACTGCTGATCTTTGGTGACAGACCTTAACTCTTACCAGAACCAGTGCAGATAACGAATAAAGCCGGTTATGGTGATTTTTACAAATTGAAAACCATAGATTACACGTTCATACTTAAGAGCTTAGAGTGTGTGTGTTTTTTCTGTCTGAGTCCTCCATGTCCGTCAGCCCCATTGGGTCAGAAGGGGTCCTCATAATGACTTTTCACTTAACTCAAATCCAAAATTGGAACCAAATCCTTGGGGATTACCAAACAGGGCTACATTAAAAACACACTGGGACTGGCCAAACCAGATGGATGCTCTCTGGCCACATTGAAACGTCTGGCCATCGAGTGTTACACCAAAGGCAACGGGTGGCTGAGTGTGTTGGGCTGCGCAGTGTGTCCCTCTTCTACGTCTACGGCCACGTACGCCCCCCCCCCCCCCGTCGCTAACTTCACTGTCGAGGACGCTACTCTGACGCAGGTCTCAGGAGTCGTGCGTTTGCTGCCAGTTCCCTTGCAGGAGCAGTGATGCAGGGTGCGGCTCTAGGGTTGCTGCAGTCCGGGCTGAGGGCCAGGCCCCAGGGAAGCACCTCCTCTCCAGTGTATCACGGGCTCCAGACCCGGCACCCTGAAGCACCTCCTCTCCAGCCCTCCCCGGGCTGCAGACCCTGAACGACTCCGGCCCACCTGCCCACCACTCATCAGCTGACACACAAGAAACAGCCACCGGGCCGGCCAACGTGCGCCATTACATCAAAACAAACAAAACCCTTCTTCTCCCGAGTGCATAACCGAACCGCGAGGCTTGTATTCACCCGTTGGTAAACAACGTTACACTTCCGACCTGATGGGAGTGTAAATTAAAATAAATAACTGATGTCATGACTGAGGAGTGCACACTGGGCATAAACAGATATACTTATTACAAAATGTAAATTCCCCGCGCTAAGCCGTATGAGATAAAAGGCACAAAAGGAGCGACTCTGCCCACATGCCTCTTACGTGATGCGGTCGGCAGCAGGCAAAAATGGAGGGGAAAACAGGGGGGGGGGGGGGGGGGGGGGGAAGAGAGAGAGCGAGAACTCTTCGACCCAGGAGGGAAGGAGAGGGAGGTTTGGTTGGGTTGGGAATTAGAAAAATCGTGCCATGTCAGGATTGAGTGCATGCTGTGCGGCGGGGGGGAGGGCGGGCGATGACGGAGAAAGGAGATAATTGCCACACACACACACACACACACACACACACACACACACACACACACACACACACACACACACACACACACACACACACACACACACACACACACACACACACACACACACACACACACACACACACACGCTGAAGGGTAAACAGTCCGGGCACACTGGTACAGAGAAGGGGGGCTTGACGGAGCTCGGTCCCTGAATACTGAACAGAGGATCAGGGCTGTGACTGGCCTTCACTCAGCACCACCCAAACCCCATCTTCTCTTCCAGACAATGGCACACCTCCGTCAAAACCACTCGTGTGGTATTTTCTTAAGGAAGACTGCCCGTTTACAGATTCAATAGTTCCAATAACCTCTCAGGCATACTAAATCTAAAAATTCCTCGAATCCAAGTCTGTGTCAACAAGTGGCGACGTCCTACGTAAGGAATACACCACAACGCTGCAAAGCAACCTATGCGTCGCCCCCCCTCCCGTTAGGATACACTATGTTCCGAACAGAGGGACCCCCGCAGAGTGCTATATTCTGCATATACGCCACAGTTGAGAACGGTCATTTGTAGCACAGTGTGTTTGCGTTGTCCACATGTGGTGGATGGTTTGAGCGTTGTTGTTAGTATTGGTGTCTGAACACGCACATGCACTGATAGTCGCACACGCACCCACTGAGACACAAGAAGCGCCACAAAATGTGTCATTGACTATTGTTTTAATAGTTTGATGTTGGGTCACTTTTCTAGTGGGTGAGATTTCGGGCACAGCCTCCAACTTTTATGCCTTTTCAATAAATGTACACTATTTATGTTCTGCCAGGCTTGCCATCATTTTTGTTTTTAGTTTGCCTCCCGGTGACCTCCCCACTCTCAAGGCAGAGTGAGACTGTTGGATTGGTTGTGCATCGACCCGGAACTGTCAGGGGTAGAGGTGTCCGGTGATTGATACAGAATGCACAACCCTGGAACGGAATTGACCAATCTGAACCAAGCTGTGGTATAAACAAACAAAAAGAGCCCGCCTTACCTGCAGACGGTGAAACAGAGCGCCCCGCTGGCCAGGGCCCCCAGGAGCCCGCACATCAGGCTGACACTGTGGGCCGGGGAGAGGGAGGGCAACAGCCCCATGGCCAGGCGGGCCAGTAGGGTGAAGGTGGGGTAGCCCGGAGGGTGGGCCACCTGCAGACACAAACGGCCAGACCAACGTTAGCCCTAGAGATTTAATCATTATTTTCCCCGATACAATTCAGATTTCTGAACTTGATTATCGGCCGATGCCGAGTATATACCGATACAGCATCTAGTATTATAACTATATTAATAGCCCTTGTTCTGATTGAAGGGTTCTCTTACGATGACAGCCATGTATAGATGTTTCACTTACTGTCGAAAGCTTTTCTTTTCTGAACTAGATCATTTATATATATATATAATATATAATGCTGATGACACTGTGCTCTTTCTGTCCAACTCTAACCCTGATACCATAAATTCCAAACTGTCATCTGATCTTCAATCTTTGCATAAGTGGTTAAATGACAATCACTTAGCCATTAATGTTACAAAAACTAAATGCATGTATTTCCACTCATCCAGAAAGCATCTGTCCTTTACCAGCCCATCATCTTTTCAAATCAAAATCTTGTCATCGCCAAAAGTATCTGGTGTGTTACTTGACTCACGCCTCACTTACCGTGAACACACCTCCAAGTTAACTAAAAAGTTAAATCAGAAACTATATGTATATATCAAGATTAGACCATACTTGTCCTCTAATGTTTCCAAAACCTACCTGCATGCGATTGTATTCTCAACCATTTCCTACTGTTTACCAATATGGTCTCTCACCACCAAGGAAGTTACTGAACCCATCGCACGGCTATACAACCGAGCTTTAAAGATCCACAGCAATCTTCCAAAATGGACACACCACTGCACTGCACTCACTAAATCACACGCTCTGTCCTTTCAAAATTGTATTTACAGTCATGCTATCACATTTTATTTTCTACTCCAACACAGCACCTCACAAACACTCATCTCCCTCTTACCAACACAAAACATGCCCCAAGTGCGAGTCACTAGATCAGTCTCCATGGCCCTCCAGCCAGTGCCCGCATACAATAACGGCTATGGGCAGAGGTCCTTCATCCATACTTTCACCAAAGTCTGGAATGGCATTCCCCATCACATTAGAGCATTACAATCCATCACACAGTTCAAAAAAGCTTATAAACTGTTACTCCTCACCACATACACTTGCGAACACTGACTTATATAGATCACTGTCTGAGCTCAGTCTGCTGTCTATTTGATTGTCCTACTGATGTCTGACGTGCTATGTCCCTGTTATGTGTTGCATGTAAATGTGACGTGTGATGTGCCTTGTCCCTGTTACATGTAATATGTGCTGCAGAACAGGAACCTGCTGGAAATCAGCTATTTTACTGAGACAGGCCCGTTTTAAATTGTAACTTTGTTACTTTTAATACTTTCCTGTATAATAAATAAAAGAAAAAATAGAGAACAATCTATAATTATATATTTGCATTCTTGTAGTTCAGCGTATTTATTGGTAGCTTGAACGAACGTAGGTCGGGGATAACGCGTTTCCCATTCCGACTTTCGACCTCCGACCATTAACTAACGCAGGATGATGTTCTCTCTCCGTGTAGTAAATGAGACACTCATGTGATGGTATCGGATCGGCGCATAGACTTGCGTACTCGCCGATACCCGATACTTCCCGATACTGGTAACGGTATCAGAACAACTCTAGTTAGCCCTGAAGCTAAACCAGGAGAGCGGTCCATTACAGCCTAGATGCTAACATGGCACGACGGCCTTTCACTGAACTGCAGCTGAACTATGGGAGAATACAAAACCATGGACAATGAATGGATGATGGGCAAGGACACGGAGGCGAGACAAAAGAGACCATAAATAAAAGGAGCGCCCATTTGCATTCGACCCGCTCTGTCCTCGCTGCTGGGTCTGAGAAAATATTGACATTGTTGGTTATAGTGATATCGAAACAACATTAAACTAAATCAATAAAGGTTCCATCTCATCAGATTATCCTAGATGAACTAATGTTATTAAATATTATCAATTCATTATAGATTCAGTGTACAACTATTTGATCAGTGGACCGGTGGGTTGTACTGAGGCAGTGATGGAGTGCCAGGCACGGCCGGCAGGAACAGAGTTCTGATTAGCTCCGCTGCTGCCCGGGAAGCCTCCCTCTGCACCACCACCTCTCCACCACTTCTTCCTGCAGCTACTCCTCCTCCTCTACCGACACTTCCCCCTATTCCTCTTCAACCACCTCCACTACTACCTCCACCACCTCTATCAAACCTTCCTCCTCCTCCTCCTCCTCCTCTACCGCCACCACCTGCTCCTCCTCCTCCTCCTACACCTCCACCTCCTCCAACTCCTGCTTCTCCTCCTCCTCACCCTCCACCTCCTCCTCCTCCACCATCTCCTCCACCACCTCCTCCAACTCCTACTTCTGCACAACCACCACCACAACCATCGCCTCCTTTTCTTCCCAAGGACAGAAGCTGTCCCGGGAGTGGCGTCACGGCGTAGCGTGGCTCGCGGAACGCTGCAGCTCGGTGCGCCTGGGGGAACCCGGCAATCACAGCAATTAGCGGCTAAGTCTCCTCCAGCCTGATAAGGGCTCAGTCATTAAACACAGACTCATTCCCTGGCACTGATAACATGAGCCAGCCAGAGAGGGGCCAGCTCTTCAAACTGAGACTGCCGTGCTGAGATGTGTGCAAGAGGGAAGGAGTGAGAGAAGAAGGGAGAGCTAGCGAGAGAGAGCGCGACTGTGCCACCAGTCACCATGGACACCACCAACACACCCTCGCTGTTATTACCCGTGAAACTCCCAGACGAAACCAATCCCAACACCGTCGGGCAGAAAAGAATGGGCAGGTGTAGGAGAGAACAGGAGCCACAGGAGACCCCCCTCGTTGAACCAGATGGTCAGATTAGGTGAGGTTGGGTTGGTAGCACCTCATGGCGGAAAAAATAAAAAAAATCTAGGGGACCACTGAGGAAGGCCTGGCGCCACTCCGCTAAGGACAACTGAGGGCACAACGGCAGCGGGGGGGGGGGGGGGGGGATGAGTACCGGGGAGCTCAGGGGAGCAGAGCGGAGGGCCGCGGCCCGGCGACCGAGGGAGGGCCCCGGAGCCCTGGGGGGGCTGACAGGCAGACAGGCCACACGGACTGCGGCACTAACGCAGGATTACTGGCATAGTGACACCGACACAGCCTCCCTAAAAGGATCACAGCGCCGTAATAAACTTTATTAAATAATAAAACTTATTATAACTGTTAACCCGATTTAGTTCATTCTTCGCGGCTTACACACACACACACAAAAAGAGGGGTGGATATAATAAGCCTTATACCGTACATAAGGCAAATCCTACAAAAGCCATCGCCTTACCATTGACTTTAATTGGATTGGAAAAACGGGTTGCAAATTATAGCATTCTCTACTTGTAACTTAGTAAAATAAGTGGATAGAAAGGGAGGAAAAACCTGTGGACTAAAAGTACAATTAATCTGCTTTCTGCCCATGCTTAATTAAACTTCCTTAATGCGTATGGAGTTAATGAGTGATTTGATTAAACAATACAGCTAATGCTTACCCCCAGTTCACAGGCAGCGGTGATCAGCTCTCCTGTGGAAGGGAAAAGGGGAGGAAATTAATGTAAACCTTATAATTATTATTAAGAGGCAAGTCTGTTGCTGAAGTTTTCCCAAATCAAATACTTGCACTGGGGTTTTGCATTAATTTGCCGGGATCAAAACCTGCAAATCTTCCCAGTGTGATATTTCCTAAGCGCCACGCTCATTTCCCTTCATCTCCCGTCTCTCCTCTGATAGCTCGCTCACGTCATCACACACACACACACACACACACACACACACACACACACACACACACACACACACACACACACACACACACACACACACACACACACACAGAGAAAGAGGTAAACAATAGCTACCGATGGCTACAGGCTAATTTGGGAAAATAATTACATGACCAACTGATTGCATGCGTAAACTTAAGGAAGAGGCCATTTTGAGGTGGTGTGAATATGGCTGGGCGAGGGACCAATTGTTCCAAATTACACTCAGACAGTTTAAATGTAACTGATTTCTCACTCTATGTTTGCACATCCCACTCATGAAATTCAGTTAGAGACTCATTATTGTTGTTGTTTATTCAGGCCAGCGACCTCTACTGGTATCTGGAAGATTGGCTGAACACGTTTTTCAAAACATTCAACATTTAAAGCCATTCAAATGGTGGCCATGCCCCAATAAACAGCGACACATCAATGGAAGAGAAAAAATAAATGAAGACGTTGTCATTCTTTAGTCAGTATTGATACGTTTATGTTCCAGGGAGTACATAAACAATAAAACCCTCATGAATCAGAAGACGATTATTTATATATTACACGGACAAAGATTTGACTTTTAACGCATTGCTGCTAATGATGCAAAACTGAAGTCGCAAAATACACAGAACACAGCATCCTAGGATGCCCCACTTATTTCCTGCAGCCTTGCCGATACAGGGAATTACGCTGCCTGCATGAGGAGCCCCAGCCTTATCACTCAAATGGACCATGAAGCCAGAATTCCTCCACCTGCACAGCATCAATGTTTTCAAAGCTTCATTTCACTTGGCACAGGCCGGCAGCTACCTGCCATGGCTCTACCCCTCCATCCCGTCTCCTCATTCTCCTCCTCTCCCCCGTTCTGCATTTCGTTCATTTTTAACAGTAGCAGAACACTTTTTTTCTTTTTTGCAGCAAAACCAGCAAACTAATACTGGCCAAAACCTCCGCCTCAGTGCCACAGAGATGCAGCTTTGCATCCCTCCCCCATTTTACTAAAAAGGGAGAATATCGAGTCGACGGGGTAGCCGGTGCTGGCGCCAACAGCCTTTGTGATAGTGGAGCACGGGCACCCACACCAGTTCTCCCGTAATCCCCCCCCCCCAACCATTTCCACACTCCACATTCCTAGACAACAGCGTTCCCGCGGGGGCTGCGCTATAGCCCTCCGGGGCACATCGCACCTAAAGAGATTAGGACTCAGAGACGGAGACCTGGAGGAAAGGGAAGGGTGTTCAGCTGGCACCATCAGAGCGGGCATCCTGCACCGTCCCTAAACACTGTGGCGAAGGGGCTGGCCGGGGCCTGTGCCTCGCTAGGCTGCCACACAACCAGCAGGGCTACTCAGCTTTCTATCCCGCGACGCTCTCCTCTGCCTGCACCATATCGGCTCGAGCTTTTCACATGCATTCATTCTGCTAAATGTGCATTTACCCCGTGTGCAGCTTTTTAAGCCGAGGCAGGACATCAGAGCGCCGCCGCCGTACACCCAGGCCCGTGTTTACAAGTTAAAAGTGACTTCCGGAGCTATCATTTCTTAACAGCGTTTGTGTTACATTACACAGTGTTACAATATACACCAGTGGCTGTATAGGTGAAAAAATGATTTATTCATGTCATTAGTGTGTAATACATACATAGTAACCGTAGTGAATGGCGAATTGGACATGAGCTACAATCCCAAATGTTCCAATTTGAATTTAAACTCATACCCCTCAATGACTTCATGCTCTCATTAGTTATGGATGCATAGAACAAGCTGTTCGGTATGGTATTAATGCAGATTGATGAAAGTAGCAAAGCATTTAATATCCATTGATGCTACTGGAGTGCAATAGCATAGACATGGTGGAGAAAAGTGAATTCTTTTTTTTAAATGATGCAGGAAAATAGACAATGCAAAACACATCAGTGCATCACCTTCATGGACCCGATTCTCTACTATTGCAAGTCTGATATTATGGATACAAATTAATTTTCTACCTTCTTCTGAACGCTTCTAAATTCATTCTTTTTGGAATGATGAACGATGCAGGTAAAATATAATTCGCTGCAGCCATTACAGAATAAAGTCACAAATGTATTATCAACTTCCAATTTACATAGAATGCATAGACAATAAGGTTGTTTGGAAATTGTAGGTTCCTATTAGGTAGCTAAATTATTCTCTAATCTGAAGGCACAAATCTATGAATGTTTAACAATCATGTTCTTCCTATACACACACACACACACACACACACACACACACACATAGAAGTAAGAGACACCAATAAGAGACAACAATTAGAGACACCTATAAGAGACAACAATAAGAGACACCTTTAAGAGACACCAATAAGTGACACTATTAAGTGACCACAATAAGGGACACCAGGAACACCGAAAGCACCTGTATAATTAAGCCATGTGATTGGCTGAGCGGCAGCAACAACAAAGGTACAGGGAGACAGACAGCGGTCTGCCCCATCGGTGTACATCAAGTCCGCTCCAGTCCCAGTACCAACCTGAGTCCCCTCCAGGTACTGTTCTCTGCACAGTAGGAACATAGAGTGCGGCGATACAAGCGACGGTTACGGCCGTCAGCGTCCAGGTCCCTCGGTCCTCCATGACTTCAGGGAAACACAACCACTGACATTTTAGCTCAAAATGGCTAGCTAATTCCCGTCACCTCCGATGAAAGGCAAGCGGGTGGCAGTGAATGGGAATCTTTAAAATAGCCGTTTTCTGGTGACTAACTCGAATCTATTCCCATAACGTATGGTCAAACTCTAGTTAGTTTATATTTTTCGCGGTTTTGTGTTTAAGTGAAACGCATTGGCTTCCAGGAAGTGTATGACATAATAGAGAACCCGGATTGGTTAAACACGAAGTCTCGCGATACATTGTGTAGCGGCGCTCAGGTCAATGCAGAGACATTTACAGAGCGCTCTAATTTTAGCATCCTGATATTGTCTTGACAATTTTCTTTAATCCTTTGCGCTTTATTCGTTTCTAATGTATATCATTTTACAAAGTTGACGTATATTTAAATGGTTATTACTGAAGAAATAAAATGTAAGGCGATAGGATGTACCCAAACCACAATAAAGTCAACGAAAGAAGTAACATGCACGTCTGTTTGGATTGCGAATACAGAACGGATTAACCGGGAATGTCATAACGCACCTATTTTATTATATTTACCTCTTGCATGTATTTGTATTGCCTTAATGTCTTTATAGGAGAATACTGGAAAAACAAGAGGAAAGGGAATTAATCTAATAACGCATTCTAATAACCATAAACAACACAAACTGGATTGGTTCGCCTAGCCTAGACCAATCTGAAACTGAAACTGAAACTAACAGTGAGATTTCTTATTCCAATGTTTATGTTTTGAGTATCTTTTGTTGCTGTTGTTGTTTCTCATTCCAAATAAATAAGCTAAAAGAGACCAAAACCATCTCCGGATAATGTGTTATCTAGAGTGAGAAGTGGTGGAATACATGCATATGCCTGCGCGTCGGCTCTTCTCCGCCTAGTGTCCATCCCTGGTATTTCACTTAACTTCACTCCATTGTACTTGGTTATGCGGGTTACGGGTAGTTGGTCCTTAATGCGCTTGACTTGCTTCACAGCTCAAGCAAAGCCATATCACAGTGAGTGGATGAAGTCTAACGTGTATTTTCACTGGATTCACTGGGCTATGTAAGAATTATAGCCGAGGGATGCACAATGCATTTAACCAGTGTTTGCGGTGCATAGGGGGTAGTGTTGACAAAAAAACAGGTAAACCAAAATTCAAACATAGATGCCCGCCTTATTCCATTACAGCTAAACAGAAACATGCTGCAGTCACCTTAGCTTATTTTTTGAATAAACTAAGGTATATAATTCTTTATGAATTAGATTTCTTCCGAAAAATTGATTGACGTCTTTGAAACATTATTTATGGAGGACTTATAAGTCAATATCACTTCAGTAATGTATACAAATTGTACTAATCTTTAATAAATCACTGAAACAGATTGAAATGCAATAGAACCGCTGTCATTGTAATATTGTGAGCCTAATTGTGAATATACCTGCTCATACAGGCATGCTCTAGGGGGGCCACCCATGGGGTCCAAGGGACACGAGATACAGGCTCCACTTAATGTCTCACAGGTGTCCGTAGTCAGGGGTTGAAGGGTGGCAGTAATGAAGAAAGTGCCCCCATTGAACTGATAATAATCCCGGCCTATCATAAAGGAGTGTGATCCCTCAGTAAATTGAGCCCTTGGAGAGGTAGAGTGGTGTCAGCACCTTGCCTCCTCCCAGAAGGCTCTCTAATCCCCCCCACCATCCACCCACTCTCACCACCACCATCACCACCACCACCACCGCCACCATCACCACCACCACCACCACCTACTTTGACTCTCTCTCAACGTTGAGAAACGCTCACACACACACACATACACACACCCACACACATAGGCACATGCACACACACACACACACACACACACACACACACACACACACACACACACACACACACACACACACACACACACACACACACACACATACACACACCCACACACATATACACACAGGCACATGCACACACACACACACACACACACACACACACACACACACACACACACACACATGCACACACACACACACACACACACATACACACACCCACACACATATACACACAGGCACACGCACACACACACACACACACACACACACACACACACACACACACACACACACACACAAACACGCACACACACAACTCAGTTGTACTCCATACGGCTCAGCCATGCTGTGATGTCACTGTGACGTCACCGTGATGTCACCTGTAATCCAAGTTTGGTTAATCTGCCGTGATTCAGTGGCAGGCAGGGGGGGGGGGGGGGGGATTCATATGGTGGAAGATGGGGCTGGATTTCTTTTTAACCCACCACAAACCCAATGTTCATTAATATACAATCCCAGAAAGTCTTGTGCCTAAGTGCTGCACGGATGCATGCATTTACTGTTAAAAAAACATACCCTGAAATGTACTGCATTGGGTTGCATGTTGTAGCCTCAGGGCACGGGCAGATGGATCATTAGAGAGCAGAGTGGATCAACAAACAAACTATATCCTCCTCTTCCTCTCCTCATTATTCCCCCAGCAAATGCAGTCGTGGTTTCCTTTAATTATTGACAGGTTATCCAAACAGAGTGACCTACACGGGCAAGGCCCTGGTTCTATATGGCGTCGAGCTAACAGTAGTAATAGCAGTGGTGTTAAATACATTACAGTACAGCACGGCTGTACGCCACGCTTCAGTGCAGCGGCGCTACTCGTCCATGCAGTCATGTGTGCCAGTGTGTGTGATTAGAGAGTTCTTATGTTTCGGCTCTGGGGATTTAGCATGTCTTATTAGGAAAATACGTTAATGGTGATCCACGGGGGTCCGACGTAGCCGGATCCTCTTAATGTTCACATGCTTATTTCTCATTGTAGCTCACAAAACAAAGATTTGTATTCTCTGGCGGTGGGAAGGTGCAACATGGGGACAAAAGACGCACTGTTTCCCCTGATGTGCTCAGCCACTTGACGGAATGCGATCTATTCGATTTGGTATTTTTCTCACTTATCGTATCATATCTGTTTTTAATCTTACCTTAAGCATCCTTGAAATGAGGTGTAATCCAGTTAAGCCCCTTTGAATATGCTTCACAGCCACATTACAGCACTTTATCCCTTCCTAAACAGCCTCCATACCAAGCCGCTGCCTACAGGCCCACACTGGCCCCCAGCAGGCAGACAGCACCTCACAAACCTAATATTCCTCTTGGTGTGTTTCTAGAAGAAACATACGGGAGTTTGGATTATTCAACAGACGCGGTTCAATTGAACTCCACTTGAGTGTGTCACTATGTGTTGACTTTAAAGTTTATTATTATGATATTAGTATAAAGCCGTCAGTTGTATTTAGGGGCATTGCCAAATAATACAGGTTTCTACTTTGTGCCACCCAGTTCCTGGTCTCATCTGGTTCCATCGGGCTCCAACCGGTTACATCAGGTCTCATTTGGTTCCATCTCGTTTCCACCTGGTTCCACCTGATCTCATGCGGTTCCGTCCGGTTTCACCCGGTTTCCACTTGGTTCCACCCGGTTCCTGGTCTCATGTGGTTCCGTCCAGTTCCGCCCTGTTCCATCCGACTCCACCCGGTTCCGTCTGGTTTCTCCTGTCTGAGGACCGTCCATGTTGTTTAGAAGCAGCGGGCTGCTGGCAGTAGACACTGTTAAACAGCCTATTTCCTAATGTGACATTAATCCAAAACATTTCAAGGAGATGTGAGCGGTGGTGGTGGGGTGGGGTTGGGAGGAGACTGTGATGGCTTCGGCGACTTTGTTGTTGTGCGGTGGTTGAATCTAGAATGGGGAGCGTGGCGCTAGCCATGCGGGAACGAATCCACTTAACTGAACTGATGAAGATTTAATTAGCAAGACTCTAGCAATTACTGCGTAATTAAAGTCATTTGTCCCCCTTGTTTGGATCAGTGGGCTGTGCGGCATCACATACGGGCTTGCTGGGAGCAGCAAGGAGAAGGGCATCCACCGCAGGAAGGCCGACGTGACCGGGGAAGGTTCACCTGCTTCTGGGGCCCTATTCTGTTGTTTTGGTTTGAATGTTTCCGAAGGAAAATAAATATATGTTCAGGAGACACAATTTCGTCTGTTTATTTGCATGTTATTTGACAAGTCATTTGTTATTCATTGAGAAAGTAATAAGATGAGTAGGCTGAGCAGAAACTGTCATCGAGAGCCACACAAAATAGTAAATAGGCACTGATACAATCATAATCCTTTTCAAACTGCACGCCATACTGCCTGGCTTGTGTAATTGTGCTGGTGCAAAGCTGCTGTCAGCAGACGCGAAACAAGTAAAAAGTGTTTTTTTTGTTTGACATTTTGAAATAGTTTGCATTAAATTGGCCGGTTGGATTTCTCTTATCTCTCCTGCTGCATTTCCAAGGGCTTGACAAGCGAGGCGCCGTGAAACCAGGTGGACACCGCTTAGACCTGGTGCTGTGGTTGTTGTTGTTTATGTGAAAGCTTTGTAAGGGCTTTTTCTTCCATCGTGTCCCTAGCATGTGTCTCTATTTTGTAAGACGCTGACCCTCCTCAGAGGACCTGAAAGGAGATGTGCCCTGCTCAGATTTCTGTTTCAATGCAAAGTTAAGGAGGGGTTTTTTGAAAACAAACTTATAGTAAAGGCAGAGACTTCTGAGGGACTGTTTTTTCCCTCTTGAGATTTGTCTGCCATATGTCGAGTGTCAACACACATTAACTGCTGACTGGCTTTTGATGAAACCAAAAAACGGAGCGGTTTCTCTGGCCATCAAAACTAAAAGGACAGTTTAGTATATCTTTCCGTTTCCTTTTCCCATTATTCTTTCCATTTGCATGTAGCTTTGATCTCCCTGGATGGGTCTTGTGTTGGCATCCAGTCTGCGGCTGTCATGAGCCTGAAAATCGCACACTCGTCTGTTTTTTTCCCTCCCCTTCCTCTCTCTCCTGCTCGTTTGCAGCACGGCCTTGATGAATGTCAGACAGAGAAGCTTCAACAATGTGGCAGTAAACCCCTCACAGAAACCAAAGCGGCGCTGGAACTGACAGAAAGCTTGTTTTGTAAGTTAACGGTTGCGAATGAGAACTTGCCCAGCATCCAATGGTTGGCATATAAAGTGAAGATGTGTGCTATTAGAACTCAAGTTACCATCATTACAGCTGATTACTCGCTGATTGATGGCCCCATCATTGGGGCATCATTGGTTGTCGGTTGTTCCAACATATCGCGTCGGTCACTTCTTCGTTCTTCCTCATTTCAGCGGGCTGGCTCCGGGGGGCCAGGAAAACGTGTGTGTTGTAGAATTTGACATTTTGCATCCCCATGCCCTGCTTAGGAACGCAGAGCCAACCAGCAATCACCAAATTAGCATGCTGTCACCTTCAGTGTCTCCTCTGTCATTCAGAAACACGGACTAATGTGCAGGCACATGAACCCATCTCCACGCACCGCAGAAATGTTAATTGGGAAGCGTAGCCCCCCGCTGCTCCTCCCCCCCCCTCCGATGCCCGACTGTCATGTTAGTATTTAAATCCTTTTTATATGTCCTCAGTTTAGAGAAGCCTCATGAATGATGGAAACATCGCCGCCATAGATATTAAAACAAAGACTAAATGCATTGCACACATATGTGCCCATTTTGTGTTCATGTCTTTCATAGGGTAATTACTTTTTATAGAATAAATGTGGTTACAACCTTGTAATAGGATATCATGAAAAGAACGAGCGGGTTTTTAAAAAAAAAAACAGCGGCTTCAAATAGGCTACACAAGAAGGATCATGTTTAAGAAACAATGTTTTAGGTTATGGTTAATGATTCAACAAAACCAGCGCCAATATATAAAGGCATATGCAGCAAAAATAACTACACCAATAGGCTGCTCGAAAGCGAAAAGAGCAATTAAGAAAATTACATCTCCAAACTTTTGCAAAACTCTGCACTGACACTTAAATTGGCTCACTACAATAGTGTATTATTGTGAGTTCTTGCAATAAGGCTGATTGTGAGACATTTATGAGCATGTTAATTCAGTTAGGCTTAATTCAATTTGTGACAATGTGTCATTGAAGTCTTCCCAATTATGTCTTTTAGATTTAACAACCGTGTTCGGTTTTATATATCGGCAGCTGGTGGTTGATAGCCCAAAGACCCTAACGAGGCGGGCCAATGTCTCCATTGATGATTAAATACTGCCCTCCTGTGGCCGAAGATCAAAACTACATCAACACACCATATAAAAGATAAATGTTGCTGATGCGGTACTGAATGAAAATGAGGTTGATAAGGCATACCATGTAGCCATCACTAAAATAAACATCAAGAGACTCCCTCCCTTATCTCAAACAAATGCTGTTCTAAAGAGTTATCAATATTTTAAAATAAAAATAGATTGGAAGTAACAATGATGAAATGTGTGTGCAACATGAGTGATTTAACAGCTGATTACTGTTCAACTACTAGGCCCTAAATTCCCAGAGTTGCCGTACAGAAAGCAGCCCTCTCATTGGACACTGGGAAATGTACTGCAAATCGCCCCTAACCTCGTTCCCACAGCTTCCTCATCAATGGCAATTGCATTTCACCAACGGATCCGTGAAGGCGCCTTTAACTGATCATTCACACCTCAACAGACGTGATAATAACACAATCCACACGATACGCTTATTTTTCATTTTTTCAAAAACAAAAACTTTATTCTTTGCAAGGTATGCATCGGGCTGTTCCATGACCCGTGTGCAGAGTCCCTGCACAGGAACCTTGCAGGTACACAGAACGAGCCCTGCGGTCTACTGAGGGCCCCACCCGTGTTTACCAAGGAGGAATGTTATTACTGCAGCTACGGTGCAGCTGTTAACAACGCTGGGTCGACAGCAACGGGCAGTGCTGTTTAGCTCAAGTGTTAGAATGAGGAATGCTACTTTCCCTCCTTGACCGGCATGCCTCGTGTTGAGATATAAAAAGGACATCTGGTGAACGCTCTGCAGGTATCAATCTGGGCAGAGGTTGCAACACACTGCGAGCCACCTTTCATGGGAAAGACAAATGATGTATCTTTTCGTATTCTCAGCAGCCCACCTTTAAGATGATCATATCTTTTTTTATTGGTCTACATTTATAAGACCCATATGTGGAGGTTTTCTTCTTCAAAACATAGCTCTGCTAGTCCCGCGTTCGTTTCATCTCAGAATACCGTATTACGGTATTCTAGTCTATAAACTACTGGATCTCTGCATACGGGCACCGTACGACCGCTCTCCAGCTCCAATACATTTGCACTTTGGCCAACTTTGATTGCACACAGCAGGAGGTTAACATATTTGGTATTGGGTGAGCTGCTGCGAACGTCATCTTTAATCGGCTGAGCCGGCGAGTTCGACCATGGAGCCCTTTAACGTCAACGCGTCATCGTAGCAGCGTCTGGATGAAGGATGACGTTTACGCCCAACGCTCTGTATCCAACAAAGAGGTCGGAGCTTCTTAGCTTGGGGAGAACACACCGTTTCTAGGTTTTGGTATAGTCTTTTGGTGCTGCTGAGATTTTGCTCCTTGAAATCGATCGCATAAAAAAAAACCAATAAGGTAATTGGATGCCCCCCCTGGAGACTAAAGCTAGAGCAGGCGAGTGTTAGTGAGTCATGCCAAGAGAGGATGCATGTGCATTATCCATTCAAGATGGAGTCTTCATTCTGGGCGACATCAACAATGTGCATCGGTACAGTTGGGAGAGGGGTTTCATGACATACTGTAATAAAGCACTGTTGGTAAGATCGTTAATGTAATTGAAATACATTCATTGTCCAAACCACCAAAAGATAGATTTGGATTTTGTGATCGCTTTGTTTGGTGTTGGTTGGAGAAGTAAGGTCTGGAAAGTTTGGGTGTGTTTGGTGTTTTGATGTGTTGGTTTGGGTGGTGGTGGTAATGTGAGCTGGATGAATTTCGCTGGCTTTTAACTTTTTGGGGGCACTTGGATCCTAGAAACAGCCACAGGGGTTATAAGGTCAAAGGGCAGGGTTAGCAAACTCCCACAGCAATAGACATACGTACATATATACACTCAAAACTTAGGCGAGAGAAAAATATATTAACATTTTCATTACAAAACAGTACAACGGCCTCAGTGTAGTAAAATATCTCTTCTGACTGACAAAAAAAAAAAAAACATATGGAAGGAAACTCATTTGATTTACATGTCTGTAATCTCTCAAAATCTAGCACTCCCCTTGCCAAAAGCAAGAGAGCTTTCCTCACCTTGAAAAAAAGCTAAAATCGATTTCCGTAGTTGAACCGAATGTGAGGCACTGGAATATATCTCTGCCCTCCCAACAGAAGCGGCCTCATCTTTATTAAAAGCAGTCCGTTGCCTTCGCTGGATCAGGATCACCTCTCGGTAGGGGCCAGGGTCTGGATGTCGTTAGGACCGCGGGAAGCTGCAGTCTCGACTGGCCCCCTTCCCAGCCAACAGTCCAGCTGTCTGGCTCCGTGTCTCCGGCCGCCACGGGGGTCCCCCCCTCCCGGACCCTCGTCCACACCTGCCTCTGTGTCATGTGCATGAGTCAGTTCTGTTAGAGCACAGGGTAAAACAGGGTTCACCTCCCATGACCCGACCGGAGCTCAGTCCACCGTGGGCTCGGAGTAGAGGCGTGTCCACTTAACGCATTCAGGAGGTGAGGGGGTGTCTCTGATCTGCTGGGCCGAACCTCTCTGTAGGCCGGGGGGAGCAAAGGAACCCAAAGGAGGCTCCGAAACCCCCCGTAGGGTCCGACCCACGGTCCATGAAGACCTTCAAAAACATCTCACTCCTTTCTAAAGTCTGGGTTTAAAATCTGTTGAATCAAAAAAATAACGGAACAAAATAAAGTAAATCCTAACGCAGTATAATAAGAACAGCTTCACAGCATGGTGCCACTCCGGGAGCATCTCGGTACCAACGGCCGGGGCCCTCGCGCTCAGTCGATGGGGCCCTGGAAGATGAGCTTGGCGCACCCCTGGGAGAGGCCCAGCTGGGTGGCGCAGAATGGGCAGGCCGCGTGGAAGGCGTGCGTCCCGTGGGGCAGGGGGATCTCCGACCAGTACTTGACGGACTTCTCCGAGCACACGTGTCCGCACGGCACGAAGGCGTGCGTGGGCGCGCCCGTGTCCACGTAGAAGGCGGGCTCGCAGCCAAGCCACAGCGGCACGTAGGGGCCCACCGCGCGGCACATGGGGCACTCGCGCTGGGCGTTGGGCTCCTGCTCCGAGCGGTGGCCCCAGTTGTGGTAGCCGTGCACGTGGCCGCACGCCAGGTAGACCCAGGGCTGCTTCTCCTCCAGGGAGGAGAGCGCGCGGCTCCGCTGCATGCTGGGGAAGGCCAGCGTGTTGAGGCCCACGGGGCACTGGGGCCGCGCCGCGTTGATCTCCTGCCGCAGGGCCTCCAGGTGCTTCTGCGTGGGCGTGTGGAAGAGGCCGTCGGCCGTGCGCCACAGCAGGGTGGCCCCGCACAGGTCCACCAGCGAGCCGTCCTGCAGCACGTTGCTCTCGTGCTCCACCTGTGGGGAGAGGCACCGCCGTCAGGCTCCACCGAGAAGCATAGAACCAGCTACACAAGAGCCTATGAAGGGTTGAACCAAGAACCATCTACACAAGAGCCTACGAAGGGTTGAACCAAGAACCATCTACACAAGAGCCTATGAAGGGTTGAACCAAGAACCATCTACACAAGAGCCTATGAAGGGTTGAACCAAGAACCATCTACACAAGAGCCTATGAAGGGTTGAACCAAGAACCATCTACACAAGAGCCTATGAAGGGTTGAACCAAGAACCATCTACACAAGAGCCTATGAAGGGTTGAACCAAGAACCATCTACACAAGAGCCTATGAAGGGTTGAACCAAGAACCAGCTACACTAAGATTGATGAGCGGCTAGGGCTGTCACTTTTTATTCGAAGTTCGAATATTCGTTCGAAGGTGGGGTGAAAAGTTCGAATTCGAAGTGTAATTCTCCATTCGAACTGTAAAAATGCGCTATAAAGAAGAGAGCGGCGAGTGGCTTTTCCTCAATAAAGCGGCCCTCCTGGATCCCCGCTTCTCCCGGTTAGTCCACCTTTCCCCTGCACAGAAACATCTCGTGACTGAAAGCCTCTCACACGAGCTCATTGAAACGGAGACCGACACTGATCGCACACGACAGGGAGAAAAGTCCGCTGCTGCGCTGGGCGCGATGGGCAGCCTGTTTGGGGACTTATACAGCACGGCTGACAGAAGCAGCTGCAGCGGTAACGGAGAGCTGCGAGACTACTTGTAATTTTCTTTCCGTAAGGAATAAAAAGAGCAGCATGCCGTGTTGGAGGTCGGCCTCACAGATTGTTCGTTTATATAGGCTGTGTGTGCCATGGACGACATGCGCTCCGCATATCGCGCTCCGAGCAGTTATTGTTAATGCGTAAAAGACAGCCGCACTTGTGTGTCGGAGCTTCCTCTTGTTGTGTTTACAAATGTGTTATCAAAGATGTGTTTTTATCCTGTGCTGTTATGAATTCAGTAGGTATACGTAATTTCCACAATAAATAAAAAGAAACACGACAACGTGTTTCGCGTGTCGTGTTTATTTTTATTTATTTTTTTAATAGTTCTATGGGGGGGGGGGGGGGGACCAAGAACCATCTACACAAGAGCCTATGAAGGGTTGAACCAAGAACCAGCTACACTAAGATTGATGAGCGGCTAGGGCTGTCACTTTTTATTCGAAGTTCGAATATTCGTTCGAAGGTGGGGTGAAAAGTTCGAATTCGAAGTGTAATTCTCCATTCGAACTGTAAAAATGCGCTATAAAGAAGAGACGTGTTAGTACACATTCCCATGCCAGAAACCTCTCGTGACTGAAAGCCTCTCACACGAGCTCATTGAACGGAGACCGACACTGATCGCACACGACAGGGAGAAAAGTCCGCTGCTGCGCTGGGCGCGATGGGCAGCCTGTTTGGGGACTTATACAGCACGGCTGACAGAAGCAGCTGCAGCGGTAACGGAGAGCTGCGAGACTACTTATAATTTCTTTCCGTAAGGAATAAAAGAGCAGCATGCCGTGTTGGAGGTCGGCCTCACAGATTGTTCGTTTATATAGGCTGTGTGTGCCATGGACGACATGCGCTCCGCATATCGCGCTCCGAGCAGTTATTGTTAATGCGTAAAAGACAGCCGCACTTGTGTGTCGGAGCTTCCTCTTGTTGTGTTTACAAATGTGTTATCAAAGATGTGTTTTTATCCTGTGCTGTTATGAATTCAGTAGGTATACGTAATTTCCACAATAAATAAAAAGAAACACGACAACGTGTTTCGCGTGTCGTGTTTATTTTTATTTATTTTTTTAATAGTTCTATGGGGGGGGGGGGGGGTCGAATGTATTCGAATGTATTCGAATTAATTATGGACATTCGAAATTCGTTCGAATTTCATTTTTGGAAAAAGTGACAGCCCTAAGAACCATCTACACTAGCACTGTTGTGCGGTTCAACCAAGAACCACAGAGCCGTCCGTCTACACCAGAGCTGATGATGAGCGGGTCAACCACGAACCACAGAGCCGTCTACACCAGAGCTGATGATGAGCGGGTCAACCAAGAACCACAGAGCCGTCTACACCAGAGCTGAGGAACTGTTCAACCAAGAACCATCTACACTAGCACTGATGAGCGGTTCAACCAGGAACCACAGATCTCCAGAGGGATCAGTGATGACATGGTGCCGGCGTGCTTTCTGTAGAGATACTAAAGGGAAGCTTGGTGCGAGGGTTGCATCAGATATAAACTCATAACACAGAACGCCGCGTCATGATGCCGCCTGCGAGCTGAACCATCGATTCAACCGGATTGCTTATAATTAGGTTGATCCGCTAGCGGATAATGGCTTTATTCTGAAATATTGGGCTGCTTTAATTGGTTTCAGATTATAACATGAACAAGTTTCTCTTGGCTGCTCGTCATACACACTTTAATAGCCCAGATAAAATCACAGATTGATGAAGGCCACGATGAAAACACGTCTTAGCTGCAACCCCTTATTTGAAGAGTCAGTGTGTGCGTGTCTATGTGTTTGTGTGTAGGTGTCTGTGTGTCTGTATGTGTTTGTGTGCGCACGCGCGTGTGTTTGTGCACGCGTGTGTGTGTGTTGGTCTCTGTGTGTGTGTATACGTCTGTGTGTGTTTGTGCGCTAACCAGTTTGCCCCGGGTCTGGGCCGAGCGGGTCTCTCTCAGCGTGTACACGTCGCCGCACACCGAGATCTCCCTCCAGACGCCGGGCTTTGACTCCTCCGTGAACCCGCCCCTGGGGTGCATCACCAGCACGCCATTGGTCGTCAGCCCGTCCATGTGACCGTCCGGGTTCTTCCACTTGGCGGCTTTCTCCTGCGGAGGAGGGGGGGGGGGCTTTAATGCAGGATGACCAGCCATGAGTAACGCAGGCTGACCAGCCAGGAGAAAAACAGGCTGACCGGCGTGAACCTGTTCCCCCTTAAAGGGGCTGTAGGTTAAGATTTAAGAGCTTTCATTCAAGTGTAGTTTGTTACAAACACCACAGCCGCCAATCAGCCATCGGCGAACAAAAGGCGCTGTGAGCATATTCGCTTTGAGTCGACTGTCGGATTTTAGACCGCTCCAGGGCCATTCCTAGCCAATCAGGGCATCTCTTCCCTGATTGGTTTGGAGAATTCCTCTTGCATGTCACAACAGGTGCGTGGAATGCAGCCCTTCTCAACGTAAGGAAAGAGGGAGGGACTGTTCTTAGTTCTCTATCTTTAAAGCTCTCAAATCATACCTACAGCCCCTTTAACAACGGCGCCCTGACAGGCTGCGTGCGTTAGTGTAGCGTAGCGAAAAGGGGGCGAGGCAGCAGGCGTTGTGCGTGGGGGGGGGGGTAAGCGTAGAGGCCAGACTCACGCTCACCCCCAGGAAGATGTTCTTGGAGGAGTCGAAGCCGGCGGCGTAGATGCGGGCGGTGAAGGGCGGGCCGCGCTGGCAGACCACGCGGCAGGCGAAGCGGGAGATGGTGCTCTGGGTGATGGGCGTGTCCTCGCCCTCCTGGGCCCCCGACACCGTGTCCGTCACCACGAAGTCGATGGGGCTCTCCGTGGAGCGGCCGATCTGCAGGGCAGGGGGGAGAGATGAGGGAGAGGGGTAAGAGAGAGGAGAGGGGAAGGGAAAGAGAGAGAGGAGAGAGAGAGAGTGCGATGGTGAGGGGAAAATATAGTGGGGGGGAGGGGGTAGGTAGACAGTCGAGCTTGGATGAGCGTCTTGGATGGAATTCAAGTGGCTAATTATAGTGATTATTAAATTATTAGTCTCTGGAGGAAGCAGTGAAACAAATACAGGACGCCCCTCCTCTACCACGTTACTTTTATTTAAAATGCTTCACTCGATCCCAAGAGATAGCGCTTCAGTTCCAGAACAAATATATAATTCTTAACAATCCATCCCTAAAATGGTCTTGCTCAGCAAACCAACGCAAAAAAACACCCCTCTCCACCATCCACTTCCTCATGTGTATTGTCCTCCGCTCTGACGTCTCTGCGAGTGTTTTTCCCTCATTTGTTTTCCGTGCCGCCCGTCCTGTCCACTTGTGTCTACATGCATGTTGACTCAGCGCGGCTCAGAGACCCACGGACGCCATACGGAGAGAGGCTTCGGTGCACGCGCGTGTGCGCTGAGCAAACCTCACCCTGGCGTCGTTGTTTCACGTCTAGATTAATGCCGCGGGGTTGGAGCTGTTGACATGTTCCACTGGGAACATGAACGCTTCGCGCCAGGAGCTAGGGGCCACAACGTTGAGATAGAAAGCTTACCAGACCGGCTTGTGAGACTGGACGAACACGTACAGATAGGAAGATCTATATACATCGATATGCGTCACACATGTACATACACATTCAAGACTAAATTGTTCAGAGTTCACCTACACTCGAGACACTATCTCCCTTACACACCCCAAACCCCTTCCACATGCATATTGTATGTACTTAAAATTGTATTCAGCATTGTGTAGTATCTCAACATAGCTATCATTGTTGCATACCGGGAATGGGTTAACCTAGCGATTGTTAGTGACTGCACTTGGTTCTATGAACATCCTCACTGTGCTGGCAGCGATATATTGTTGTTTCTCCTTTTTCTGACAAAACAATTGATTGTAAGTCGCTTTGGATAAAAGCGTGAATGTAAATGTTAACGCACGTATACATTTGTGTGCGCTTATCAAAAAACCGTTCTAATAATCCAGAGATCCTCTGAACATGGCGGTTTACCTGGAACATGTCTGTGTCTTTGTCGTGGCAGTACTCCACCACCACGGTCTGGTTCCGAGACAGCGTGTAAGAGATACTGTGCTGGCCTTTGCAGTTCACAGCCTGATTAAAAAAAAAAAAAAAAGGGGAGAGAGAGAGAACAAATTAGTCATAGTGCATCTTCATCACGGGCCACACGGAGGCAGCCATTAATTCCCAGAGAGGCGCCGGAGCACTTCATCAGCAGCTACAGCAACGGTAACGACAACAACGCAGCGCTCTGTTCATTGTTGTGTGCGGTGGTGAAATCAGGAGGAAATCCTGTGACTGCTAGGGTTGTTTCTTCGGCCCCTTGATACCAGAGCAACCAGGGTTCAGAGGGGTGATCAACGGGAACTCGTTCAACTGCTCTAGAATGCAATCTAGGGCAGAAATGCAGAACGTAGAGAGAGCGAGACAATACTTCCATCTCCATACCTCCTCATCTCGAATTGGGCGGAGATCCACGCACATCGTGGCCAGCCCTGTAGTTTGCTTAGTACCTTAATTTAGGTTACGATCAGAACAGGAACCAGGTAATGTTACTGTCACAGATGAGCTCGAGACGAAAGCTATCAAGCGGTGGTGTCACTCCTATGTACAGCTCATAGTGTATTAAGAGTTGCTCGGCACTCCTACACACTCAGAAGGCCTCTTTGGCGCACTTAAAAAGCCCTGTAAAGGAGGTCTTCATCCAGCGTATTGTTTAATCATTTCACTGGCTGCAGCACAAAAGCTCCCAGGCAGGAATTCCTGGAATGGGTGGCGAGGAGAGCATTATGTTCCTGTGAAGTAGCACTCCTACGACAGTGACCATAAACGGGCCGGGGCTCTCCATCAACACACGCTGCGCTATCGTCACAACTCAAACTCAACAGTTGTGTGCGTGCGAGTGTGTGTAGGCCAAACCAGCTATTTTCCACACGCCCCCCCCCCCCCCCCCAGCTGTAATAATCCAGCCTCGCTCTCCCTCTCTCTCTCCCTCTCTCTCTCTGTCACATGTGGCGAGGGGAGGCCGACGGAGACAAAGTGGGTCATCATCACCGTCGCTGCCAGTGACAAACACACACGTTGCTGCTTCTTGCGATCTACTGCTGGTGCAGCAGTGGTGCTGCGGTGCCGGTTGTGGGGTTGCCTTGTCAGCGTTAGGCCACAGCGCCGCTCTGGTTTTCTCGCTTCGTCGGAGCTGGGGAGGGAGAACCTGTTCAGTCGGGGTCGCTGGCTGCTCGGCCTTTGACTTACTTTTCTAATATAAGCGCTGTGTAGACAGTGTAGGGCTTTTTGTTGGCCACAAACGACTCAAGAGAGTCGTACTACTGTGAAACCCTAAAGCAATGTAAATATACCGAAAACACGTTGTTTACCAAGTCTCATACGAGAAAGGCTGTGGCCGTTCATCCGATCATGAACATTTTATTTCACGATAAGTGACCAAGAAAAGCCCAAAACACTGTTACTACCGACACAAAAACAGACAGGCCCATGCTGCCATGCTTCCAAAATGGAGGCCGTCATTGCGTGGTGAACATTGTGATGCAACAGCCCTACAGAGAGGTTATGTGTTCACTCTAAACAAGTCGCAACACTTAAGGTGACGTAGACGTCAACGTTGATGGCTCAAGAGGAGCCAGAGGCTGGGTGTAAAACCTGAAGGACAGCAGCTCACAGCGCTCCAGTGTGAAACACAGGCCTCTAAAGAGGGCTGCACCAGTGAGCCTGCAGGCTCTGTTTGGAGCCTTCTGCTAGGAAACCAGAGGATGGAATGCACGGAGACAGACGTGTTGTTCAGGACAGCCTTCTTTCTGCTGAACACCCAGTAAAACAAACAGGGGCGGGCTCCCTCCACAGAGCCGACTGAGCCGGGATCACGAGCACCACCCTACAAGTACTCACAGCCATTCGTACAAACCTTTATGCATTTGTTAATGCCCTTTGTCCTGCTTCATAAACCATTGTGCTTTTGGACTTTACCCATTGCTAAAGCCATTCCAAATTAATGGCCGGGCTTAGGTGTGTGCCACCCATATTTCTACCTGGTAGAAATTGACATAGTACCTAGTTATTGGTAAAGGGAGGTTTAATTTAATCTGAATTGGCGTCTGCAACTATGTTTCATATGGGAAAGACAAATTAGTCTCATATGCTCATATTTAGTCATGTTAATAAGTAATCAACCAGCACTAAAACAGTGCACGACTGCCACGTGTTGATGACGTGCACAGTGCTTTACCTTGCTAGCCTGTGGCGTGTTGAGGATGTGCACGGTGCTAGGCTTAACCCCGTTGGCCTTGGTCCTCCGGTAGAGAGCAAATCTGCTTTTCCTCCGACCTCGATCTCCGTTTGGCAGAGACCCATTGTACCTGACACACACACAGACACACACACAGACACACACACACACACACACACGGAGACAGAGAGACAGAGGGAGAGAGAATTATGGCCGGGTCATTATGCTTTTCTTTCTCTTGTAACACTGATTTGACTCCAGGCTAAAGAACTTAAAGCACAAGAAAACAGAAATGATGGCCCGCATTTGGGAGAAGATTTGCCACCCGTTGCCCCTCGACAGATCCACCCCATTTACAATCTAAGCATCACATTGCATAACACACGCTGCAGCTTAATGTGATAAGCCCTTTCTGAATAAAACGACATGTCCCTTGGGCTCCGGGAGGCCCCGGAGGCCATTCCAGGAGGAACTACAGGTTCTGCCAACCACTGCTGAGCTACCCAGTCTGGGTGGAGCACCCACTCAAAAACACAGCGCCTGGTTGCTTTTACAGGGGATCGTGGGAAACTTCAATGACTCATTTCCAAGAGAACCAAGCCCTGATCCGGGAGCACTTTAACACAGGCTTCCATTTGATTCCTGCCCCAACCTATCCCACCGCTCCCGTCTGCCTCTCGCTCTGCCCCGAAGGAGAGGCACCTTCCGGCGGGGCTGGGTCCCTCTCCCCCCCAACCACCAGCTGCCTACTACAGCTGGGACACCCCAGGCACCGCTCCCCGTCCAACACACAGTCCTTCTGTCAAACACACACACACACACACACACACACACACACGCAGGACCACAGGAGCATAGAAGCAGAGACAAAGTTTGTATCCAGAGTAAAAACTGAGACGGCCGGTAAACATGGGCCTTAAGAGCTTCTGCTCCTTCACTGGGAACATAAACAAACAGGAGAGCGCTGCTTGATCCAAATTGGCTCCTAGTATTCTCAACAGAACCTCAACAGTGGAGGAGACCCACGACCTCCTCCCTCTCCCTCCCCCCCTCTCCTTCTCTCTTGGCCACCTGTCCCCCGTCTCCACACGACCGGGCAGGCGGGGAAACACATGGTCCCAGTCAGCATAGAGCACAGATCTGGCCTGTATGACAAGCCCCCCACCGAGAGGCTGATCAGACAGGGCCCGAAGCAGGACCATAGAGAAGACATCATGATACACAGTGCAACCAAATATAGGGCAGTCCAAAGGCTAGTCATAGCTTCTCCAAACAAGCTGAACATGAATGAGACATTATTCGTTGGAAAACCCTTGTCCTTAGAAAAAAAGAAAAAGGCTCTGACCAATAATGAAATATTTTCCTGCTGACTCTACTTAACTATGTTGGACATATTTGCATTACGGCCTACACATATTTTCCCATTTCAATCTACAAAGCACATTGAGTTGGCCTACCTTGGAGGGCATTTCTTCTCATTACAACTATTACTGTAGAAACAATAATATCTTACCCTAATGGCTATCAAGACAAGTTGATGACCTCACTTTATTAAAATGCATTATCAAGGTGAAACTGAATTGTCCCCGTTTAAACTATAGCCAATCCAACATGAGTGCACTCACTGTGGACGCATGAGATTCTGCCCATGACAGTAAACCTGGCTGGGAGTACGCAGACACAACACTAATGCCTTCTATTATAATTCTCTCCAGACAGGTAACCCCTGACTGCCACCATGCTAGTGTAGCCCGGCGAGTGTTCAGTGCTGCGCTCCCATTAATTGTAATACCATTACCGGGTGAGTCGGTGACCCCATCCAGACAGTTGGCGGGGTTTATCTTCTGATACTCTGCAGAGGGGATTAAGGACTACAGAGGAGCACCATATCCCCTCCCTGTCTGTCTACACAGACAACAGCCCCACCGCTTCAAATCATACATTAGGCAAGCAGAAGGTAGGCATTCATTATATCTGCGTAACAACCTGAATAATATAACTCAATAGGTGAGGTCATCAAACAAAACAAAACAAGACCGTTGTGACACTACGACCGGCCAGAGGTTTCTTTTGAGTGTAGCTAACCATATGCTCCAACCTATTTCTAAAACAAAAAAAGTCTGGGAGTAAGACAACTTCCTCATAATACTGTACTTCCTACTAAGATGTCCATCTGCATTCTCATTTTAAACGCAGACAATACATAGCAGTAACAACGCATGTTGGAAGTCGACAAACTTGACTAGCAAGTTACTCCAACCATCGCCTGATATGCGATGCAGCTTTATGGCTTTCATTATGTCACCCTACTGAACGTGTCGGAGCCCAAACTGTCAAAGTACTTAAAACAGGATCAATTTTGAAATTAAATGTCTTTCAACACTAAACATGGTCTATTGTCGCTAACAGCAACCACTGGTTAACAGTACAAAATAAAAACTATACTGTGCCCTGACATGAATTGATGCTGGCAACACCTTCACATTGAATCTATGAAGTATTCTCTTGTAGTCTCAACTGATTTGTGAGACATCACATGATCCAGACACCAGTGCTTTACATCAAAGTGCTTCTGGAGCTCAATTTAAGTGGGGCCAGCTACTCACTTCAATTACCGCAAAGATTGTCAGTGGAGCTCATCCCCAATAAAGGTGAAGATGATTCATTCACATCATATTTATCAACAGACAACATTGGTCTGTGTCTGTGATGGACGCAGGACCCATTAAGTGACCATTAGAGTGCAGCCTAGAACATAAAAGCTACGGCTAACTGCACGCCATCTGTCTGGAACAACTTGTACCAGAGATGTGCCCTCATCGAGCCTATACACCTCCCCTAGCCAACGCTTCTTCTGAAAGGAGGAGTGTACAGAGTTCAATCAATGGGATCAGTCTCTCCGGCACAAAGCACAGAGGGAGCTAAGGAGAGGGTAGCCTTTCATTCCCCAGTGTACCCACACTACCGGCCCGCGCAGTGGGCAGCGCCGGAGCCGAGGCTGCCAGGCAGAGCCAGGGAGTCAGCCGTGTGAGCACAAAAGCTACCTTCAGCCATGGAAACGAGTGGCGGAGAGGGGGGGCTACTCAAACAGGCTTTGTTTCCGTGATGCTGTGGGCTATCTCGTCTAGCATCGGTGTTGTCCAGAGGATGTGAGGTCACGAAAACGATTTACACCCGTCGCTCTGGATCAAAGCACACACGCTTTGTCTTGTCCCTGCGACAAAGACAGGGTGAAACGATCAACTTTCAACACGCCACACACTGCCAGTCTTTTAAAATGAGCACTCAGCACTTTTGGCCTCTTCAATGAGCAGTGAGTGTGACTGTGGCCCTTTGTGTTTTGGGTGGGTGTGGTTGGGTGGATAATGAGGAGGTAATTGTAATTCAAATGTATGCTTAGACCCAAAACAAACATTATAGATCTTGCCGTATGTTTGCATTGGAAGCTGATCTCAGATATGTTGGCTGATACCGTCAATGACATTAGAAGATAAGCTATACTTGTATTAGAGGGAATCCAGAGAGTACCTAGCTAAAACAAAGATTGTGATTGTTGCAAGGTAATGAATGACACACATTCACAAATACATGTGCAAGAAAGCAACTATCATGTCATGTCATTGTTTAGGATCCTTTATTGTGATCAAGCCTCTTATAAACAATATTCAACCCCATAGGAGGTAATGATATTAAACTGAAAAATTGTATACATAACAGAATACCTGCTAGGTTTGTAATTCAGCCACATCTGAAAATGGACCCAAACATTGACACATACATCAGTGCTGTGCAATTTAGACACAGTGCACAATACAATCTGAACCGTTCCCCTGAGTCTCATATGCCTCTACAGACAGCCTGAAAAGCAACAAGGGTGTTTGTGTTGAGTTGCAGGGCGATGTGTTGAGGATGAGGTACAGTGAGATGTGTTGAGGTTGAGGCGGTGAGATGTGTTCAGGTTGAGGTACGGTGAGATGTGTTGAGGTACAGGGCGATGTGTTGAGGTAAGGTGAGATGTGTTGAGGTACGGGGCAATGTGTTGAGATTGAGGTACGGGGCGACGTCTAGAGGTTGAGGTACGGGGAGACGTGTAGAGGTTGAGGTACGGGGAGACGTGTAGAGGTTGAGGTACGGGGAGACGTGTAGAGGTACGGGGAGACGTGCTGAGGTTGAGTTACGGGGCGACGTGTTGCACGGAGACGCTTCTGGGCTCCAGAAGCCCCTGAGAAAACTCCAGGTCTGGGGGAGGGGGTTCATCGCCACTTCCGAATTCCTCAACTTCACGGACCCAGTATGGTGGGGAGGTACGCCATGTCGTGAGAGGTTGGTGGACACTATTTCCACATACAACGGTTATAAACGTGTTGCAACCGCCCGACAACTAGTGGCTAGTGGACGTTGTCTTCTCTCCAGAGTAATGAAATAACCAAAACCCTCATAGTCAAGTTGAGATCCAAACATACACGTGTTACCTTTTTGATTAACATGAGCGTTAATCTATTCTATTAATCAGAAGGACTTTTTGTTGGTGGGTTTTCCCAGTATAACCATATCTTTGTAAACGACGACCGGTATAGGACCAGTAAGGCGGCGTACATCATAAAACTTGCGTTTAATTTGAAAGAAACCCTCCATGTGGCCTACCGTAAAACTTCCAGATCTCCGACCAGCCTTTGTTTACCAGCGCTGTGATCGCCGGAAAGTACCGAAGTAACGTGTGAATCTCGATATGACTATTACTTAAACTTCACTTACCCCAGGACCACCAGCTCCCCGTACTTGACAGGGTCTTTGGACGGGGCGCAGGTCTCCTCTTGGCCGGTGGAAAACATGAGGCTCCTGGTTTACGGTGTGATTCCTCTCCGCTCAAACACTGCGTGTTGGCTTTCAGAAAGAGCTAAATGATTCATAAATCAGATAATCACTCATTTCTGTTTTACACCGAGCTACGTCGAGGTCAATTTTAATTTTTCACGTTTTCTTTTAGTTTTAAAGAGGACAGAATTACAGCGTAGGTCACCACATCGGCGACTTGCTAAAACGCAACTTGGCGGATCTCTCCGCCTCGGAAGAGAACACAAAAACAGCGAGGAGCGGGTGGGCCGTACCATTTAGTTGTTCTGGACTTTAGAAGGGGGTGGCGTTTGGAGCAATACGACTAAAACTCTTATATAGACTAAATTCAACGAAAGTATGATTACATTTAATGTCATTAAAAAAATATTCATTACAATCAATATTCAATGATTTTGGTCGCCTCTTATGAGTCTATTTGTATTATTTAAAAAGTATGTTCATTTCCTCAACCACCTCACTTGGTAAATACATCGCGCCTTGTATTATGTAAACAAAGAGTACAATCTGTGAATTCTTAGAGGATCCTTGATTCCTTGCACCACACACCAAGCCCACTAAAACATTTGTATCGTTACTATGTTGAACGAAAAAAAATTAAATGTATAAATATACTTACAACTTCAACTGTGCGCTTTATTTTTTTTATACTAGGCTACTTTATTTATAATTGCATAAATAACATTCAGGCTACCTTAGACTTTAGAAAATCAGACAACTCGCATCGTCTGTCATATTATGCATTAGTTAAGTCAATGTATTGCATTCCTGACGAATACACGGCAAATATCTGTTAAGATAAGACGAATCGATTAGAGTAAGCGTTACATACTACTTAAAGTTACCCAAATGTCGACACCTCCGGGGAGAATGTAAGGTTTGACCTTTACCAGCCCCCTCCCCCCATGCCATTCTCCCTATGTATCACATGTCCTGTTGTTCTCACGCCTTCCTGATGAATGTGCCACTTCCACACTCCTGTCTGGCAACCCCATCAACATTTTACCTTTTCGGGTTTGTTTTCACAACGAGCCGCCTCTGGAAGCGGCTATGGAGCGCCCAGCCTCTTCAGTTCTCCTCGGCCTTTACGGCCTTCTGTTTGAACTGGTGTTCAGTTTCAGAGTGCAATAACACTTAACACAAAAACAAAAGCCGAGCGGGGAGGCACTTGGCTAATGGCGGTACACCTCTCTCTTTACCGACGTGGGGGATACTCCATTATTAAAACGCTAGATTACATTACTCAAGTAAAAGATAAAAAAAAAAGTTGTTGACCCCTCGTCCTTCTGTCGTGTCAGGCTCCTGAGCTATCTTGAAACGTGTGAGTAACAGAACTCAGATCAAGCCTGGGTATTTGTGCCGTTATGTTCACACCTCTACAAGGGCTCCATTAATAGTACAAACGGGGCAGACCTCAGCGACGTCAGCAGTTGCTGGTCGGGGATCGCTCTACGTTTCACCTTTAGCTCAATGGCCTGCAGGCTGGCCTCCAAGCCACAGCCAGAACGAGTATTTACTGCATGCATCTCGGCACTGGCTATTGCACTAAGCATACGACCTTCCCTCTCCCTTTCGGACTAGTTCACTTGTAAGCCCCAGACACAGACTGGAGTTTTGGGGGATCAAAGGCTGTCTTACGCATACCACACTGATGGGGAGCAGATGAAGGGAGTAGGCGATTTGGCTGGGGTTGATCTGCTGCAGGGTGTATGTGTGTAAACGCTGGTCCAGTGTTAGGAGAAGTCAGGGTAACAGAAGCCTGCTGTCAGAAAATAAATAGACCAAGTGGGGGTGTGCGTGTGCGCATACACACACGTAATTTGGCTTCAGTGAATTCTGACATGTCGTTAAGGAGCAGGTAGGAGTTAGGCTACGGACATTGGAGTCGGAACCCTGTAACTTTCCGCTGGGAACCCCAACCATTACACCAACCTGACCCCACGGACAAATGACCCAAGCAGAAGTTAGGTGGAAGGTAACACGTGAAGTTCCGTACACTGGCAACATATTTTGATGGCCACAATAAAGGGAACATGGGGGCAGCTGTGTAAACACACTGACTGTGTCAAAGCAGAAAAGTTGTTTTGCTGTAGAAAATACCAATGACAACTATGAAATAACACATTTCCCCTTTAAACATAACATTTAGCCTAGTCGTTACTGTCTAATTTAAATGTCAGTGTCTTTTTTCCACTTTAGCTCCCTAGAAAAAAGGTCATGTACCAAGTCACAGAACATGAAGAGGAAGGAATTGTGTCTGTAAACTTGCGTTGTTCTGCAGCAACAACGCTCTCACGTGTTCCATCACAAGCAGGACTTCAGGCAGTGGAATCTATTGCGCAACTAATGGTGCCGTTGACTTTAATAGCAGGGATCTGGTTGTGTTTGTCCGTGACTCGGCGCTAAGCAACAGGCTGGGCCCATACGGCTGTGGAGGGGAGGTTATGATATGTCTCTGGCTGAGGCGCGAGTAAGGCCCAAACAGGCCGCCGGTGATCCAGGGAGAAAAAAAAGAGAAGCAGAACTGTGGCGTCGATGGTGGTTGGGGCCAGAGGTTTCCATGCAGGCGCCCGCCCGGCCAACCAGCTGACTGCAGCGTGACGTTGGGGAGGGAATGCCAGGAATGTGCTGCCTGAATTGGGGTCACCAGCACCCCTCATCTGACCCTCCGCGAGAAACACACACACACACACACACACACACAATGTTGCCGTGGAAACCTGACGTTGCCATGATGGGCGGAGCCATCAGCAGGAACAGACTACAAAACAGTTGGATGCGACCATGAGGGTGGGCTGGAGCTCTGCTGCTATGGGGATGTTTTATGCCTCCTTATGGACGGGTGACCTTCGTCGATTCTCCCAGTCCTGAAGGAGCGCGGCAGCCACTTCAAAACAGACCCTCAACAAAGGAATCGTTTCGTCTTCAGCCGAATCTCCGTAAAGGGCAGTTTTGGGTTAAAGTAAATATAACTCCCTTCACATGGAATTATTTTGACTTTTTATTCCCTTGGTCTGTAACTCAAAGGCTCAACAAGCATGCACCCAACTGCCATTGATGTCGTGCCAGAGAAAAGAAGGGATGAATTGGTGAAGGTCCAACATGATAGCAGAGAGAGTACTTTGTCCTTGGTAATCACTCTTCTGTTGTTCAACTTCCCCGATGCAGTCACTTCCCTGCACTGTTCCAGACCTCATATCAGTTTACACAACATCACCATGAGCAAAGAACTACGCAGAGAATCACTTCCCGTTATTAAGGGGAAATTATGTCTTGTACATGATGAGAAACTAGTCATATCCTAAAAACTGAATAATTAATAATAACAATAATCCAAATTGATTTGCTTCATCCGTCAAAGAGTTATACACGGGTATATCCGAGACACCATAAGATGAGCAGCTTCTTTGTTTGGAACAGGACTGCCATTAGGGCCCAGCAGCGGATAGGAGGTAAGGAGACTCGCAAAGGGAACTGGAATTAGTAAATACACTGGCTCAGTAATGCCCCCTCGTGGTGCAATGAAGGAAACACAGGAAGGGCAGCACTCGTCAGAAACACAGGAGGCCGGGGCAGATTTACCAAGCATCCCTTTTATTAACTGTCACCTGTTACAAAAAGAAGAAAATATTCAGTGTTAATGAATTTAGCGACAGTATATAGCGAGTGGTGGTTACAGACGATATGGGACGCCTATTCCTATAGTCGTTACAGTAGGATTACAAATCGACCAACACTCTCCGCCAGACTGGGGCGCGGACCCCCCCATTTCTTTGGAGCTGCGGTACACTGAACAGTACACACACACGCACACGCACGCACGCACAGACACACACTCATCCACGCGTCTCCCCCGTTTAGCGCTGGGAGTGACGCTCTGAACGTGCCGCCTTGATCCCTCCTGATCACCCCCACCCCAGCCTCCCACCTCCACCCAGCACCAGATGAAGGGGTCCTGGGTGCACCGGCTCCTGGATGAACGACGATGCTGGGACGACAGGGGTTCGGACGGGAGACAAACAACGGCGAAAGACTTAGGTTCAGGGGGTCCTAACTGGTAAAACACTTAAAACACATTATTAAACCCAGAAAGTAAGGACTTGAGAACTCAACGTTTGTTCGATAAGGTTCTCCTGTTCACAAAAAGGTTTTTGTTCTGATAACTGTGTTCTAAACATAGAGGGGGTTTCCACACAGATTAAAGGAGGCCCGGTGTCGGGGACAAAGGGGGGGGGGCCACTGGAGTAGAGGAATGTAGTGAGAGAGCGCAGTGGTAGAAAGGTGTGTTACGGCGCTTATACAGATGGTAAACACGAGCCACAGGGTTCACTGGCGTCGAGTGATCTGGGTGACATATGGTCCGGTGAGCCCGGGACACTGGGTCAGAGTCCACCTGCAGCGCCGGTGTGCAGAGGTGAGGGTGGAAGGGTGGTGGTGACGGGGCTGCGTTTGTGGTGGTGGTGACGGGGTTGTGTTTGTGGTGGTGTTGGACAGGGTGTGTGTGTGTGTGGGGGGGGGGGGGGGGTAGAGGACTAGAGTGGTCTCTCTGTAGTGAGGTCAGGCTGGCTGCTGGAGGAAGGGGAGGGGGGTGGGGGAGGGCAGCCTCCGCTGCCTATACTTCAGGCAAGTCTTTGTCAGCCTCCTGAAACAGAGGAAACACAAAACAAAAGAGGTGTTTTGAGCTTGACTCCCAACAAGCGCATCCAATAGACAAAGCATCAATACAACAGCCAGTAAGAACCCCAAGGAAACCGGGCCTCACCGCATCCTGTCCCTTGGTTAGTTGCTGGTTGACGTTTTGTATGAGCAGCTGCAGCTCCCTCACGGTTTGGGTCAGCCCTGGAGTCATCTTCACCTTCCTGTCATTCTCCTCCTTTAACAGATTAACAGGCTGGCTTGAATCACATGTAGCCTCACAAAACAGCCGTTTAGTACAGCGCCCTGATTGGCCTATCACCCTTACCGTCTGAGACATACTGTTCTCTATGAGGTCTGCGTTGCCCGTCTCCTTGGAAAGCTCTTCCTGGATCAGGTCCAGATACTGCTGGGCCTGGTGGGGGTGGGGGGAGACCGGATCAGTCATGACCACGCTCTGCCAACATGCTCAATCTTGGATGGAGGTTTCGTACGGGGAGGGGGGGGGCAGGGATCCTACCTTGTAAAGGTCACCAGCCACTTTATGTCGTTCGCTCTCCTCCGTCTGCAGTTTGGACACTGTCCGAGTCAGCTGGGTCTTCAGCTGGAACGAAAAACAAAAAACAGACACATGAGACATGTGATTGGGCTGAGACATGAGACGGGCTGAGACACGACAGTGGGCTGAGGCCGGGACATGATATTGAGACTAAAGATCGAGCCGAGTCCCCGGAGCGTTCCTTGCAACGTCTTTGTGCCATTTGTTTTTCTGCAGCAAGGGTCCTACCAGCAGGCATCTTAGTAGTGCAACAAGTCAAATAAACCCCATCGCTTTTTATTGTTCTAGTTTTAAATGGCTAATCCCTGACATCTGCATTAGCAGATGCTGGATAAGAGTGTTAGTCAACTACATTGATCGATTTACTGTCCAAACACACAAACACAGAAGGCTAGGAGGCGTTTGGAGGCTGATGAAAAGGTAGTGTTAGGTGTAAAGAGGCTTCCAGATGGCGGCCAACATACGGCGGGAGAGCCTGTCATGTTGTTAGAGGAACGCAGAGTAAAAGCAGAGTCAGGCAGGAAGCCTGTGTTATTCTGCTGAAGAGTAGGTCATAATTCACTACCTCCAACAACAACCACCCAATCTGAGGTCACACACGCAGAGAATGTACTAGGACTGCACAATTCTGCCCAGAGGTTGGACCTCACTCATTCGTTCTGAGAGCAGCGGCGTGGCGTGGCGACATCAAGCGGCCAGGCTTTGCGACTGAAGCTCGAGCGAGGGGCGGCGAAGCCCGCTTACCACGATCAGCTGCTCGTTCTGCCGGACGGCCTCAGTGTATGAGCCGTCCAGTTTGCTCTGCAGCTCAGTCAAGAGATCTTTGAGCTGAAAGACAGTTTTGAGACGGTGGTGTGTTTAATGTTTCGGTTGCGTTGGAGCTTGCTCCAGAGACGCTCCGAATAGACACGGGCAAAGGGCGTTAGCGTGTGTGACAGGCTACCGAGGGTGTGAGGGGAGCCCGAGGGCCAGGATGCTATTTAAGAATCGAGATGAGTGGCTGTCCTCCAGCCCCGATGAGGTCATCGTAACACAAAGTCAAGGCTTTCCATGCTCAGCAGTCCGGTCACGCGATGACAGTAAAAAGCCCAGTGCGGTTTGAATGCAAACTCCTTTACACAATACAATTCTGTTTGGCTGCCAAGGGTTAATTTTTGGACCAGGATCACGCTGCCAGATTAGGATATTCCATAACAGATTAGGACATACCAGAATCAAATGACGCTAATGACGTGTCAATTCTTAGACACAGAAAAGAAGCATGATTCACATGCACATAGACAATCAGACAGACAGCACACTCATGCTTATGCCTTGGCTGGATCATCACTGAGAATGATGACCATAGAGAAGGACGTTCGGTCGCATTACCTCTTTGACCTCCGTGACATAGGTAGTGCTCTCTCGCTCTGCCCTGTCCAGCTCGGCCTCCAACTGCTGCTTCTCTCGTCTCAACTACAGAGCGACACAACAGACGTTGACGGCATGAAAACTGAGAAGAACGCAGAAGAACTGTCATCTTAGGGACAGGAATTTAGAATTGCAATTGCTAGGGGTGTTTAAAGGCGTTGATTATACAGGCTAGTAGGAAGGATCAACTGCAAACGATGCCAATCACACAGATCAAGAAGGTGACTCACATTTTCCAACTCGGCGCCGTCACTTAGTCTCTCGATCTCCTGCTCTAACGCCGCGACTTTCACATTCATCTGTAACAGCAGGGGGCAACAAAATCTAATTCAGTCGTGTTAACGATACGATGATCTAATAGTGGCTCCATGTGCTGACTCGGTGCGGAGCTGTGGTCCACAGCTCAACGGCCAAACGGCTAAAAGCGTACCTCTCCGAGCTCTCCCTGAGACACTTCCAGTTTCAACTTCCAGCGAGACTCTTCGCTCTCCACGCTGCTCTGCAGCCTCTGCAGGATGCCCTCCTGTGGACACAGCGGTCATTGCAGGCGAGTCATCTTTAAAAACGTATCCCCCTCTACAACCCCCAGATGTCTTTGCGACACTGAAACGAGCGGCCCCGTCTCACCGTCTCGGCCAACACCTTCTTGTACGTCTCGCAGTCCTTCTGCATAACCTTCTGGGCTTCTTCTGTCTCCTTCAGCTTCTCCTGCAGCCCCTGTTGGAAACACATCTCCAAACATGAGGGCCTTTCGAGGGGGGGCAAAACCCACAGAAGGGCCTCTTGGGCCAACGTACTTGGTTAACTAAGTAGCACAAGAAGTACCTCTAGCTCCCCTGATGCAGGGGCACAATTGGACTGGGCAGCGGAGCTCTCAGCAGCGGCCTGCTCGAACCTGTTCAGCCACTCCTCGTGGTTCTGGTGGGGAGTTCAACACATTCAGTTATTCCAAATATGAGCCATGCATCTTTTACTCCCACACCCACACACAGACCCACCCCCGAGGGGATTTGAGCAGCAGAACCCTTGAACCCCTACCTGTCCGCTGGGCAGGGCCACGTGGGGCAGCAGTCTGTGCAGCGCGTCGCGACACTCAGCCTGGGTGGAGTCCAGCGCTGTCTGGCTCTCCTGCGGGACAAAAGGGCCGGTGGCGCACAAAGAAAAACACAGCGAGGGGGGGGATGAGAACAGACACGCCACAGCAGCATCGCTGTCCTGTCACTGGAAGGCAATGTGTGCAGTGGTGATCCTCCTCTCAGGACACCAGCGGGGCCACCCACATGACCACGCAGTCCCCTTCAATGAGAAGGACGACTGCGAAGACCACAGCAGCCTTTGCAGTGGATCTCAGCCTTGATCCACGTATGAGAGCTTAAACTGGAGTCAGCCAAACAACCGCCATGCTCAGAGCCAACGGCCTCTCCCCAGCCACGCAGAATCCCGTTTCAAGATCACCGCAGGAATGTAAACGTGCCCCATCATTGAAACATAACAAAAATGCAAATCACGGAAGACATCAACCCCCTGTTACTGTCGCTCCGAGGCCTGGTGGGAGATGGAGTGCACCGAGGGCGCCAGCTGGCACGCGGGCCACTAGTCGCATTAGCGTAGCGAGTGGGAGGGGAGCCCCGGGACACGCGTAGGGGAGTCCTGTACGAGCAGCATGCACCCTTCAGATGGCAGACGACAACAGGTGCCAAGCACCCCTTGGCACCTGGGGGGGAGGGAGGGGTTCTACTGTACTCTGACGGAGTGGGGCAGCTGGGCGCAGACAGGGTGGCTCGTACACGCCGTTCCCGAGCAGCCAGAAATACGAGCCCCTCATAGTGATGACTTCCCTTAAAAGCTATCGATGCAACCTCGAGAACAATCCGGTGACTCAGCGAAACGCCGACTGGATACGAGTCTTTATGAATCAAGTGCAACGTTGGAAAATCATGAACAGTAAATCGTGTTTCCTCCATTGAGATTCCAGTGGATCCCGTGATCTGCGGATGGATTCTACAAGCTTAACTTAACGGCGACGGAGCGAGCATCGTAGGTTAGGAAGAGAGAGCACATGCTGGATGTGAGTCAACGGATGGGGGGGGGGGGGGGGGGGGGGGTGAATAATGAATACGATGATGATGTCCTCAGTGACACTGAGTGTAATCATGTCCAGGACACTGCACACTCATTTCAAAGCACCAGCCTCTGAGCAAAGGGGACGTTTGAAGTGTTTAACCTTTGTTGTTTTTCAGAATGCGGCATCATTGCATAAACAGCACATAAATATATTGTCATTTGGAAGACCAAAACAATTAGAACGTCATGCAGAGGGTAATTAAGTCAAATGAGTATGCAGTGCGTTTTGCATGGATGATTGTAAAACAAAAATCTGGCGTTTCGGTGGGGGGGGGGGGGTGGGGGTGGGGGTGGGATGGGGTGCATTCGATTTAGATCTAGCGTGAAGCAGACAGGAAGTGGGGTGTCGAACCTTGACTGCCTTGCTGAGCTTCCCCTGAAGCAGGGCCTCGGTGGCTGACAGAGCCTCCATTACACTCCAGTTTTTCTCCCGTAGCTCCTGGTCAGGAGTCCAGAGAAACACTGCTTTCAGTTCACTGGCAGGGGTTAAAGCATTCCAACCCTTCCCATGTGAAAGAGGTTTCTTCACTGTGCTCAATAGAGCGCTACGGCCAGTCAGACGACGGATGACAGAATGGACCAATGAGGGCCAATACTACAAGCAGTCCGAATGACACTCAAAATAACCTAATCCTTGATCCCTAATATTAAACGGCCTGCATTTAAAAGTAAAAAGCTACTAACCAAAACCACATGGCTTTGACAAATGTCAAAAAAAAAATCTAAAGAGACGATGGGGTAATGTTAATGTTAATGTGCACCACCCACAAGCACAGACATGCTCCCAGGAGAGGCAGCCATTGCCGACAGCAAGCAGTGCAGCAGCTGAAACCGCCGTGTGTGCTGATGCGTGCTGGCACTGTGCAACAAAAACAAAACTTCAGCCGCCTCCACTTCGGAGTTCCAAAACTACCAGCGTGGAGCCTAGATAAGAGGCAGGGAGGGAGAGGCCTGGAAACAGAGGTGGAGGGCGAGAGTCCGGGGGCATGCTCGGGACTTGGTTAGCTGTGAGGGGACCACGTTTCAGCACCACACCGGAGAGACGTAGGGGGAGTTCCCTGTAGGAGAGAGGAGCAGCACTGGGGAGTTAAGTCAGCCGGGTGGGGGGGGGGGGGGGGGGGTCGAGAAACCTACGTTGTTTTTCTTCCTGTGAAGCTCCACAGAGTCTCTGAGCTCAGACAGCTCGACCTGCAGGTCAGACACCTGCCTGTCCTTCTCAGACAACCTGGTGGGACAGAGCACACAGAGCGTTGGGCCTCCAGTCATACACATGGCACAGCTTTAAAGGTGTCTTTATGAGGGAGGAGGGAGAAGATCTAAATAGTTCAGAAAGTAGTCCTATGATGGCACTCACGCTGCAAGGAGTTCTGGGCTTGGTGTCACACTTTGGGACTGCTGGATCAAAACAAATACATAACAAATAATAAATACAAAAAGATGATGAATAAATGATAAGACAAACAAGTGCATGCAGAAGAGGACGGCCCTAACCGGGGGGGCCGTGGGCCTCGCTCACCTGCTGCTGCAGCTGCTCCACTTGCTGGCTCACCTCCCTGGTCCGGGCCTCCAGCTCACCCTGCAGAGCGTGGAGCTCCTCGTCCTTCGAGCACAGCCTGAGGGGACAAAGGTCAGAGGTCAGTGCTCTGAGCAATGGCCGACGATGCGTATTTGACGTGAAGTGTGTCTTTACATTCAGTAGTTGCTTTTATGCAAAGCGGTTCATACACACATTCACACACAGACCGCCGAGTCAACCATGCAGAGCGACAGCTGGACTGAAGCCGTTAGGGTGAGGTGTCTTGCTCAGGGACATCTCGACACTCGGCTAGGAGAAGCCCCCCCCCCCCCCCCAGTGTAGTGGTGTCTTACTTGGCCTGGAGGTCTAGCACCTGGGCACCGGCGTCTGCACTGCTCTGCTCCCCCCTCTGCCTCATCTGCACCGACTCCACCTGCAGGCATTCGATCTCCCGCTCCAGCACCTGAGGACACACACACACACACACACACACACACACACACACACACACACACACACACACACACACACACACACACACACACACACACACACACACACACACACACACACACACACACACACACACACACACACACACACACCTTTAGCCTCAGACTGTGGTTGATGTGGAGCATTTAAGCAGAAACGGTATTGATCTGAAACGGTGAAAGGCGGAGGTCTAGACAGCTCACCGCGACGGTCTGCTCGGTGGCTGAGCTGCAGCCCAGCGACGCCTGTAGACGTTCGTCCATGGAGAGGAGCTCCCCGTCCTTCTGCTGAAGCCTACGCAGCAGCAGGGATACACTCAACATCAGGGTGGTAACAAATTACGAGGAACCATAGGTAAAAGCCAGACCAAAATAAGGCTTCCTTTAAAAGTGTCCAAAGCAGTGGAGTCTCTCAGACCCTGAAGAAGAGCGCAGAGAGCATGGCTACAGAGAGCAGGGCTACAGAGGAACGATCTACAGATGACAGAGCTACAGAGTCTAAAGCTGACTCCCCATACGCTCATGTAGAAACCCCAGGGACAGCTAGGAGCTGCAGAGGATCTGAGAGATCTGCTATGTATGCATCTACAAAGCCATCCATTTACATTGACGTTCAGGGCGTTAGGCAGACGTTTCTATTCAAAGTGTTACAATAAGAACACTCAGAAGAAAAATAAACTACTGTTTATAGCCGTCAGTACAGTGTGGCTACAGTGGTACAGTGATTTAAAAACTAGTAAGAGAATCGTATAAACGATTCTAAAACTGATGGGTAACCACTGCAAAAACTTAAAAAAGGTGTTATGTGCGCTCTCTCTGTTACGATTAGGTTCTTTGAAAAACACCTACTGGGATTTCAGTTCCTCAACCGTTGTCTCCGATGTAATCTGAAAGTAGAAAAAAAAAAGGGACATGGTGTACTACTGTTAGTAACGCATTGAAAGATAGAAATGGCGTGTGCGTGTGCTTTGTGATGTTCCACGCTTTTGAATCACCTGCTCTGAGGCCTGCTGCCTCAGGGCCTCCACGTCCCTCTTCATGGCCTCCACGTCCCTCTTCAGGGCCTGGTTCTCCTCCCTCACGGCCTGCAGCGGGACAACGCAGTGGCTTAGGACATTATCAACAGGAACGATCACAACACGCCACAGTAAACTGCACTGTCGCTCGGGGCCAGCGCCACACTGATGTTAGTGAAGCGAGGGTTGTACGGCCCGTCTATTGGCCTGCTGGTGGTTTCCGGTTCACGGCTGCCATGCTCTAATCCTGCCTATTCCTGAGGGCTTTACCATCGAGGGCAGCCGGGCTCAGTGGATCACACACACGCACCTGGAGCTCCTCCTCCTTGTTGGCCACCTCGATGAGGCCGGTCTTCAGCAGGTCCTCCACCGTCTTGATGTTCTCTTCCCGTTCCTGAACGCTGAGGAGACAAACGGAGACTCCGGGATGAGGAAAAATCGAAACCCTGTTACAGGGGTTTCAACATATGCATGAGCAGACTAGAGGAGGACTTTCCCGTGGCATATTCCCCCAGTTACCTGCCATCCATCTTCAAATAGACACAGATGAATACATAATCATTATACATAATAATACATAATAAATTCTCACAAACCTCATCTGGATCTGGTCCAGTGCTAGCCGAGAGTCATTCTGGAACGGTGGGGGAAGTCACAAGATGTGAGGGTCACATAGTCGCACATTTTTACATATTACACATATAACCATGGTGTTGGGCCACTGACCTGTTCAGAAATCTGAGTCTTCAGTTTCAGAAGCTCTGCCATCAGGGCCCTGCTCTCATTGTGAATGGCCTGGGGGGGTGGGGGGGAAGAGGAGAGAAATGTCAGAGTCTGTTACACCGCATGAGGAGGAATACAGGATAGACTGGAACTGTTCTCATCCAAATGTTCATTGATATGCAACGGCTGTCAATCACAACGTTGGCTAGCATGATAATGTGACAATTTGAAAAATGAGAATTAGAAGGTGGCAGTTATTAGGAGGTATACCAACGTCACCAAGCAACAGGAGCTAAACTATACTGATTAATTTAGCACTACCTCAACGATCAAATGTCTTCAGTAAAAAGTAATGGCGGCATTTCAACACAGGCTCAATAACACCCTGCTGGCCCCCCCTGAACACCACTCTTACGAACTTATTGTATGTTGTACGTCCTGGCACTTAATGTACACATTTATTGTATGTTGTACTTTCTAGTACCTAATGTAAACACTATTTGTACAAATTGTACGTTGCACGTACTTGCACTTAAAAATGGCATTTTGCAGCATCTTATTCGAGCCATCTTTGTTGTATACGGGAAATGGGTTAACCTAGCGATTGTTAGTGCTTAGCCCTTGGTTCTATGAACATCCTTACTATACCGACACTGATGCATGGTTGTTTCTCTTTCTCCTGACAAATGTACTTATTGCAAGTCGCAGTGGATAAACGACTGCTAAAGGCCCACGATGTAAAATGTAAATGCGACCGTACCTGCATGTTGGTCTCTCGGACGGCCCCGCTGCTCCGCTCCGCGCTCAGAGAGTCTTCCAGGCTCTTCCTCTGCAGCTCCTTCTCTGCCAGCCTGGAAAAGAACAACCACTCATCAAAAAAGGAGCCCACACCGCCAAACGGGCTGACAGCCACCATCTGGTCCACAGTGCACAGTAGAAGACAGCGGCATCAGAGTGCATGTTTAAATGAGGATGAGTGAGTTTCTCTTACAGCTTCTGCAGCTCCTCAAAGTGGGAGATGTGGGTTGCCTGAAGGAGGGAGGAAACAGAGCATTAGCTTACGTTACACACGTTAGGGGCACTAGTCTCAGTGAGGGCTAGGCAATAGTTCAACCTCAGTCTTCGAATTGTATTGTATAGTCATGAAGATATCGACTCCCACAAATAAAATGATGAAATATGACGTTTTTAGCCTCGATAGCATTACAACTGAAGCTGAGGCTTACTGATAAAAAACATCCTATACCTGGGAAGACATCTGGGCCTGAAGGTTCTCATTCTGGTGTTGTTGGGACTCAATCTGCACCTGAAGACCTTTGTTCTCGTTCAGGAGTTCCTGGGGGAAGAAAAGGAAAACACTTTGAAACCACCACTTAATAAATATTCCTCCTTCTTAAAATCAAACACAGCACACCAATAGCAACAATGTTCATGACATTCCATACCAAGTATTATTTGACAAACAGAAAACTGTGAACACAGAATCCTTAGATAGTGGTTATACTTTGTTAACACAACTGTGTTCATGCAAGAACTACCTGCTTATTTTGTGGTTCCAGAACATAAACTCAAAGCACTTTACAATATTGCCAAACATTCACCCATCATTCACACATTCACACACAAACGGCGGTGACAACCATGCAAGGCGACAGCCAGCTCGTTGGGAGCAGTTAGGGTGAGGGGTCTTGCTCAGAGACACCTCGACACTCTTTGAGGAGCCGGGGATCGAACCAGAAACCTTCCGGTTACCAGCCAACCCGCACTACCTCCTGAGCCCCTTGCCGCTGGAGGACTTGTGGACCGTGTGGTGCCCTGCGATGCATTACCTGGACCTGGGCCTGCAGGGTCTCATCAGGCATGCTGTGCTGGGTGACCTCCAGCAGCTGGCGCACCCTCTGCTCCACGCGGTCCTTGGACACGATGGCCTCCTGCAGGCTGCCGTGGAGGTTCTGGATCTCGTTGTTCTTGCTGTTCATCTCAGTCTCCACAGAGAGCAGCTGGTTCTGCAGCTCTGGAGAACCATAAAGACAGACAGAGGGCTCACTTTGTTCTAGTAGTATCTGTTGGGAGATGACTGTTCAAAAATAAATGGAAAGGATAGGTATCCCAGAGGAGAGTTTGACTCACCTTGTTTGGCTGCTTGGAGTTTCTCCCGCTCAGCGTTGACTTTGTAGTGGTAGTTCTGGAGCTCTTCCCAGTGTCTCTTGGTGTCCTGCAGCTGAGCCTGGGCATCAACAGACAACACACTCGTCATCCCCTCCTCTCAAACACAATGAGTACGCCTTTCTGATTCGGTCGACCCCATTCTCAGATCCCCTGGTGGGACTAGCTAGTGATTTCTGCCCTGCATCTACTAAAGAAACAAACCCTGATTACATTAACCAGGCAAGACACCACTCTCAAGTGAGGCCTGGTCAACCAGGTTGTGTTCACCAGACAATCTCAGCGACTAATACACACAATACAACCTCCCGTACATTTTTCCGCGTTGGATCACGGCCTTTAAAATACCGGGATAAACATACAACCCAGGTGGGAGGAGGATGACTGTGTTCTTTACAGAGTGAAGTTCTCAACATCCAACCCCCACCCCCCCAGCCTGCTTCCCGGACCAACACAATCCTCCACTTCCAGGGCCTATTCAACTTGTCCCTTCCCACGAGCATGTTATGACTTCCTGCGGGGCGTGGACACATGAATTCGGATCACGAGGAGAGGCTCTTTTGAAACTAGGCCACCTCAGCCCTCAAACCCACCCGACATTCCCTCCCCCCCTCAAGGCAGGGCAGGACCGCACACCAAACGTGCACACTAAAACAATGCTTGGGGGCGGCCATTTTGTGTGCGTGCGTGCGTGGCCGTCTGTGTGGCTGAGCGCACCTCCAGCTGGGACACGTTCTGCTTGTAGCCGACCTCCAGCCCCTTCCTCTGGTGCTCCTCCTGCTGCAGCTTGCCGTTGGTCTCCGTCAGCTCCTTCATCAGCCCCGAGTACTCGGAGCGCAGCTTGTTCAGCTCGGCAGAGTTCCTACGTCGGCACAGACGCACCGACAGACAGACCGACACAGAGAGAGAGAGAGAGAAACAATGTGTTATTGGACTGCGTAACATACAGGTTAATGCAACAACTTTGCGTGTAATTCCTTGTTGATTAATTCCCTTTGATAACACACTTTGTATAGAAGAGGAAGGTATTACAATTTTTCCCCCTCACCCTGACTCTTAATAGAAACACCAGACTCTGGAAGCTGTGCGCGTCTGATTTGGGCGGCATGCGGCTCAGAAGGTAGAGTGGGTTGGCTGGAAACCGGGAGGTTGCTAGATAGAGTGTCGAGGTGTCCCTGAGCAAAACCCCTCACCCTAACTACTCCCGACCAGCTGGCTGTCGCCTTGCATGGCTAACACCGCCATCAGTGTGTGAATGTGTGCATGAAGGGGTGAATGTTAGGAAATATTATAATGTGCTTTTGTAAAGCGCTTTGAGTGGCCACTGGTTAGAAAATATGTATAAATGCAGTCAATTCATTTGGGAGGCGGCTCCCAGATCAGTCCCAGGCCCTTATTGTGTGTACGCGGTGGGTGGAGGTACTGACTTGCTCTCCATCTGGTTGGCAGCGGAGCTGACGGCGTCCCTCAGGATGCTGTTCTCCTGCTTGAGACGACTGATCTGGCCCTCCAGCTGCTCCCTCATCTGCACACACACACAATTTCAAAATCAGGTCAAATCACACATAAAGCTATTGCTGAGATTACAAAAGATTGGTTACTCTCCAAATCAACAATTGTGTTACAACTCTGATCGTTTTGAACTGCTTATAGGGGTTTCAAATTGTAGCTCTATGGAGTTTGAATTATTCACACCATTCACGTTTGACTTGAGAAAAATATTCAGGGTAATTTCCTCATTGTCTATTTATTAATACAAAGTAGGGAACCGGTGACTCACGTTAATCTGCATGGCCTGAAGCTCCTGGTAGCCGCTCTGGGTTTTAGCCTGCATACCTCCCAGCTCCTTCTGCATGACTGCGTGCTGCTCCCTCAGCATAGACTCCGCCCGGCCGGTCTTCTGCTTCTCCACCTGCAGCTCCTGAAACACCATCAGGACCCAAAAGGACACATGAGAGGTCAGCCTTGGTGGACTGGCTACACACACACAAACTGTTTTTTAACATCACAGGCGGTTTATTGTGCGAGACCTGGCTGAGCTGCTTCACTTTGTCCTTGGCAATGGAGGCCTCCTCCCTCTGGGTGATGAAGAGTCTCTCCCTCTCCTGGGCTTCTGGGTCAGCCTTCGCAGCAGACTGGAGGAGATTAAACATCAATAAGCAGGGAGCGGGGAGCGCACTCGTGGCCAGGTACATCAGGGAACACTGTGGAGCTTGTGGTTGTTGGTGCCACTCACCTTGTGCCAGGTTTCAAGCGCGTGGGGGCTCTTGTCACAGAGGAGGGCCATCACGCTCACGACCTCGGCCTCAGTCAGAGCCATGCTAGACAGGCCACCAATAAGCTCCTTCAGCTTCATCTCCGCGTTCTCCACTTTACACGCAGACATTAGAAAACAAGGGTCAAGGAGGGTTTAGGATGACAGGACCAAGGAGGGAACACGAGGGCGGCGTCATTGATGAGGTGATGCGCTGCTAGTACCTTTGTCTGTTTCGTTCTTCTGCTTCTTGCCACTCCCCTTGGAGGGAGCGCTGTTGTCGTTGGGAGCCGCCTGGTGGTTTGCTGGAGCGGCGGACTCGACTAGCACGTGGGGCTCGTCCACTGAGGGGGGAAAGAGTGAGTCCCTTTATTTTCATTCATTGTATGCAAAAACCGACGTGCACGGGCTGCAGCGGGATCGTTTGTCAGCGACACTGGTCAAATTTGTTTTTGCATTTCAATGGTATTCAAAAACAGAGTCGATCAGCGCTTACCAGACTCAGCCTTCTGCTTCTTGGCAGAGTTCTTCTTCTTGCCGCCGGTGGTGGCAGGAGGCAAGCTGGTCTCTGACATCAGGTGAACCTCTTTCTTGACTGGAGCCGGAGCTGCGACCTGCTCGACTTTAATCTCCTGCTGCTGGTCCTCAACTGCACAGGAACACGCAGTAGGGAGAGAACCGGATAGGATATTTGACTCCCAGCCGAAAGGCCTCCTCGATTTAGGTGACTAATCCCTGCCTGGTCATTCATTTCCATGCATCCCAAGAAATTCCCTGCAGGTGACTTTGGGTAAAAGCATCTAAATCACAAAATACTAAATTATCTACTTATAACGATCTGTCAGCTTATTGGGTAACTGAGTGACTGACTTTTCTTTAATAACATATGATAATGGAGGCACGCAAGCATGACGTATGCAACATGCAAATGATCACGTAAACCACTTCCGGACTCAAACTCAGACCAAAACGTACATCTTACCCGCTGCACTTTTGCGAACGGCCAACCCACCTGCTTCAACTTTCTGCTTCTTCTTGTCCTTCTTCTTCCCAGAGGTCAGAGGAGGTGTCTGCACCTGGGCCAGGACCTGGGCCACGACCGGGGCCTGGACGTCAGGCTTGGGAGAGGCCGAGCCGGGCCGCTTGCTCACCGACAGAGGCGCCTCTGACTTACGGCTAGCGGGCCGGGAGCCGTTCATCGCTGGTTCCTCAGTGGGAGTGGGAGTAGAAGGAGCTGCTGCGGTGGCTGCTGCTGCTGCTGCTGCTGCTGCTGCGGCGGCTGCGGCTGCTTTGGCTGCTTTCTTCTCCTTCTTCTTCCTCTCTCTCAAACCAGCTGGGGCCTCCACCGGCGCGGCCACAAACACAGGAGCAGCGGTGGGTAGGATCGCTTGCTCGGGCTCATCCTCCAGCTCAGGAGAGGAGCTGCTGGCGGCGTCAGTCAGGTCAAAGTCCCTCTGATCCTCCTCCGACTCCCCTCCTCCTCCGGCGACACCGCCACCACCGCCTCCGGCGTTCTCCTTCTTTTTGCTCTTCTTCTTGTCCCCCTTCTTGCGGACGTCAGCCCTGAACAGGGGCAGCTTGAGGTCTCGCTTCTGCTTGGCGAGCACTTCATCATAGGAGGTCTCCTTCATGAAGAGCCAGAAGAAGAGGAACATGAGGGCGATGACGAGGGATGGGGCCAGGATGAGAAGGTACTGAGAGTCGTAGATATCCACCGCCATGCTGCACCGAACAAAAAGAAGGATTGGTTACTTGATCGGTGCAAACTCAACCTGGATTTGAGGCAATTTAATGGCGGTGGGCCTATTCCAAAATAGTGGAATAATAGTATTAGTGTAATTAATAACTTCTTTGTTTCCCAGGTTTTGTCTCACAGCACCAGATGCAACGGTGAAATTATTGGTCTAACATTACCATCATGCAATGTTGTGAACCAAGAACCTCCTTCAACTGTCTGTCTTTAAATGGCTGCCAAAAGTTGTCTCATGCCCTCACAGACGACATATCAGGGATAGTGTTCGTGAATGAATCACTTCCCCTGAGTAAAGAAATGATTTGCTGCTTGGCCCTTGGAAGCAGTTATGTGACTCGCAAGACGGTTGAGCAACATTAAATGTCGATGGAGGCCGTTGGATCGGTTATGTATTACAAAATAAAAGTTCAACAAGATTGGAATTCTTGGAAAGGAAAACAAGTGGTCCCCCCAATAACAAAATAAATAAAACAAGAATTACATCAAGTATCTCAGCAGGAAGTTATAGCCTGCAGCATAGATATGACTTCCTTAATTGTAGTCTAAGACACAGGACCATATCAGCCCCTGGAACTGAGGCACAGTTATGTTGTGAGAGCAGCTATAGTATTAAAACTGGGGCTGGGGGAGATTAGGCTATACTCTACCTTCCCTTGATCATCAACCCTCCCCCCTCCTTTGTTACAGTGCTGTGATCCTATTAGACAAAGCATGCTACTATGGCACATTCTAACGCCCTGTGAAAACAAAAGCAGGGCGGAGTACCTTTCCACCATCAGCTATGATTGATGAGAGCAGCTTAAAAAAAAAGCACATCCATGACGGCCTAGGCAGCAGAGGTCGGTACGAGCCCGATACGAAAAGACGGCTGGCAGGCCTCAGGAAATCACATTCTGCCCCCGCTGTGTCACTCCCTCCGGCTCCCTCTCTCAAACATGATATTCTAAACTTAAAGAGGGAGGCTTTGCAAAGGGGCAAAAATACACACGTGCGACACGTAAATGTCAGGCACCCAGGCCTCCTGCAGCTGCAGCCTGGCCCCTGCGTGCTCATAACCCAAGGAGAGGAGGCGGCCGGCCCGGATGCATATGCCGAGACAGATGGGAGTCCTTGTTAAACCTCGCCGACAAATGCACAGATCAATGTGCTGTGGTGTATGAGAGCCTCTGAGGTGTCTACTGACTATGATCATTGAAACATGTTTATCTTGAGCCAAAGTATTACTAATAAATCAGAAATAATGATGTTCAGACCCGGGGCTGCGTCAGACAAGTAAGGGTCCTCATCCGAAACCACCAATGGACATTTTTGAATTGATTTTTTTTAAGATTGTCAAATATGTTGTAAAACAGCCAGAAAATGCCCAAATTGCCACTTGAATGGTGACAATTTCAAAAGAACCCCCCTGAGATGTGTTGGAGCTGAAGATTCACAGCATGAAAGTGCAATGGTCAAATCTGCAGCAATTGTGCAATGCCATAATTTAATGGACCAAAATCTTTAAGGAATGTTTCCAGCACTTTTGTGAACATCATGTCAAATCCAAGCTTTTCTGGCAACACTGGCCAACGATTGAAGGCTGCGGTTTACCTGTAGTCATCCTGCCTCCTAAACACTATGGTTGGGAGTAACATAGCATAGGGGTAAGCTGTGTCTATAGTTCCCCTATACAGAGCCTCTTAGGTAATTTGGATTAAGCAGCTTAACCAGTATAATACACTGAAGTCTAACTTTCAACTGCAACATTTCCTCTGGCCCCACAGGCTACGATCGGCCTGTTTGATCAAGCCCTCCAGAACCTCAGGATTGCATAGTTCTTTACATTAACATAATTTATGCGTAAAAAAAGGTCCCTTGACTCACCTGTTCCTCATTCCTTTCCCTGAACACCAAGCGTCTCCAAGCAGAAACACATGAAAGAACCTGTCATCTTTAAGGCGCTCTGATAGGCAGTAAAAGCATACGAGATTGCCCATTAAGGGGAACACTTTGCAACAGACACACATTGTAGGTGGAGGAATTCCTGCTCAGATAGAGACACGAACATTTGGCAATCATAACATTATTCAAGGGGCCCATGAGGATTGGGTGGAAAAACAACGTTTTTGCTATTTTAAGTTGCCGCACATAGTGTTACAGAGCATTTGTTGACCTGGGTGCCATTCTTGTGCTTCACAGTAATCTTATCCCGGACCTCACGATACTGAAAAGACAAAATGTACTTCCAGGAGAACTTACCGAATTCTCAGAGTATTTGGTAAACGTGTAAGACAAGCTTAATTTAGACCACTAAATCACACATTCTCTATGTTAGGACAGCAAGCTAATGTAACGGCCTACTCACTGACTCTCAAACATATATTTCCCAGAGAGTTGAAGGTGCCCACATTTCCTTTCCTTTCGCTTTCATAGCCAGGCCCCAGCATTGAAAACAGCCCTCAGGACAAAGCTCTCTCGGGCCATTGCCTTTGCGGAATCTAGCCACTTGACCGTCCAGACTGCCTACTTTGGCTGGGATGAGACATCAATACATCTCTTGATAACCATCAGTTATCATACTGAACCAGGAGATGGAACATTCCTCACACCTGTCCATTAGGAATAACTGCAATTCACACAAACCAATTAAGATAATCCTTTGTGATTCTAGCCAAACCATCTGTTCTAGCTAACTGGTGCAACAGGTATCATTTGGTATTTATTGTACCATAACAATATAATTGTGAAACGCACACAACCCAACGCCAGGAAGAGATACACCATAATGAAGCTGGCCAGCACCATGAGAAAAGTTAATATTCAAATAATCAGTATGGTATGGTCAAAGAACGATATCAAATTCCAAATGGACAAAGACTAGATTAGATAACAAGGGGTGGAGACTTATTTGAGTATATTTAAAAATGGAAAATAAATAGTTTGAGGAAAGCAGCTTCAGTGACTTTAAAACTTGTAGGCCTACAGAGATATTACTGCAAACCCCACCATTTATACAAACAACCAAAATGTTATATTTCAGGTTTTATCTAACGACATAAAAGGGGCGAATGCTTTTAAAATTAAAACAGTAGGATTTTGCTGCGGTTCATGATGGTAACTGTACAGATGGGCCACACTATGAAACAAGGCCATGCTCCAGCAGAGGAAGGGAACCCAATGTTCCCCTGTGCCATGCCCGGTCCGTCTGACAGGCTCGACGTGTCAACTTAGACCAGACACTTAGCTTATGTGGTGGTTGTTCTGATAAAACCAATTCACACCACCAAGAAGACCGACTGAACTGGCTATATCCAATACAGCTAACACATGCTAGCTGCCAAGTCACACATGCAACAGCTAGAAGCGAGTGAACCTTGAGAGCAAAGGAGGGGCACGATGGGAGCTCAGCGCTCCCTGACCGGCGTGTTTTACGACCAGGGCTTGGTGGAACCCAACCGAGAGACCCGGTCCGGATGTGATAAGACGCCCTTTAACAGCCAACCCAAACCGAGACAAACGCAATGTACAAACCTCCTTAACGAGTCATGTAAAGCACTATCCGTAGTGCTATGAATGAGCTAATGTTAGCAAAGAAATGGACGTAAGTTGCCGGTAAACGCAAACAACACGATGGCAAAGCGTCTAAGCAGTAGAGTGAAACACACAATTAATAGTTAGTAACACAATCATAAACAGTTTATTTCAATTTAACAAATAAAAGCACTGCCTGTCCATAAGTGTGAAGACAAGCCCCGGCAGGCCTTGCCTAGCTGGTGACCCAGCCTCCTTCTATCCTGAAATCTCTGACCCACTCCTGCATCCCAATTTCCCGTTATTAGGAGGGCTATTCTGGGCCTGGGCGAACCGCCTCAGCCCGCACGGATCTAGTAGTGCCCACCGCAAAGCACAGCGAGTCGGCGCGCATACGACTGTTCACGGTAACATACCTGAGAGTAGGTGCGCAGTCCCTTGACCAACGTAGTTAAATGCTGAAATGGCGTTGTTCCGCGTTGACTACAGCGGACTCTCTACTTCCCAGGGCAGTACCTACCTAAACCTCCTGCGCTGTCGGGCTGCTCAGAGCCGTTTCCCAACGCGGGGGCGGGTCAGACGCAGGCTGACGAGGCGCGCATGTTTTGCTACTCGGGACCGACCGAAGAGAATGGATTTTTCCTCAGTCTGGACGACTCACTGAAAATCCTCGCCCTTACATGTAGCATTCCATTGTCATAGAAGAAGGTGGGGTTTCCCAACTGAATAATTTATCAACATAAATATATTCATAACAACATTTTCATCATTCTGAAACGCCTCTATCCCTCTTAGAGTTATATGTGACCCCAAAGGACAATCAAACCACTTATTCTTCCTCTACATCCCCTGCCTGCATTGTTGCCTGTATAGATGCCTCATAGTTCTTCTTCAGGCCTTTCAGATAGATTCTCAGGCTGTCTTGGTCCAGTTTAGAGTTCCTAGCAGTCTGCAAGAGGCGAGTGGCCAGGTGGTGCACTGCTCTCTGCTGTTGTGTTTCTGGATCACTCTGCTGTTTGGCCTAGTCAAGGGGGGGAGGGGGGGTATAATATAAAGTAAGATGTCCATAAAGTTAGATGTCATAAAGTTAGATGTCCGCAGATATGTGATAATACAATGGCTCAAAGTAGGGACACTTTTATATCATTCAACATTAGTGGTCTGCAATGTGCCACTGAAATGGCACACTGCTCCAGGAATAGTGACACTGCTTAACTTAAGTTGTATGATTCACATCATGCACACAGTGCATTTTTAATATAAATAATAAAATATAAATACATGATACAAAGTATTTTCATGGTATGTGTACACCATGACGCCACAGGAAGCCTACCAAAAGATGCTGGCTGACCCTTGAGGAAATGGCCTTTGCATTTTGGATAATGCTTTGTGGCAGGGCAGTCATCTCTGCTGCTCTCAAACCTAGCAGAGCAAAAACCACAAAACCATTTGTTCAACCACTGGACTCTACAGCGGAGAACAATGCCATGCCCAGGATCCAGCACCGTATTGTCTTTCCTCCGAGCGTCCTCGACACAGCACGTGGGTAAAGACCACTGTCTCTGCGCCGGCCTCCCCGCGCGAGTGTTGCACCTCCATGTGCTGGTTCTCCACGTTGGGATAGAGAGCCTCTAGCTGGCAGAGCTCCAGGAAGTGTGTTGCAAACAAAGTGAATGCCTACAAGAAGTTTGACAGCAATCCTGTTCATTATTAAACAATTATCACAACACATTGTGACACACCACACTACCCATTAACCTTTGTATTCTATATAAAATTGGTTTACTTGTTAGGCCTGAAGAGAAGGCATTGATGGGCGATACAGGTTCTGCATGAGTCAGAATAGGGAGTGGATATGCAGTTTTGGGATGGCATGCGGAAGGACATACCTTTAGGCTCAGAAGGAACTCGCACACCGAGTGGCAGATGCCAATACCCTCCTCTGCACTGGTGCCACGCCCCAACTCATCGATGATGATTAAAGATCTACTGCTTACATTGTGGATTATATAGGAGACCTAAGGGATGCAATAATAACATGATATGCTTTTAAAAAAAGCCCACAATAACCAGCAAAAGCAAGCAAACACGATGAACCAAATGTACCTCCTTCATTTCCACCATAAAGGTGGAAGAGTTGGTCTCAAAATCATCATCCACCCCGATTCTGGTGAAAATCTGATCAGCGATGCGGAACGAGGCATATTCTGCAGGAACGAAGGAGCCTGGAAAACGGTTCAATGTTTGTTTACAAGTCCATATGTCTAAGTCCTCACATTATACAATGTGGAAGGAAGTATTTCACAATTCATAGGATACAGACTGTTCCTCACCTATCTGAGCCATGATCTGACACAGCGCCACCTGTTTGAGGTAAGTGGATTTTCCACTCATGTTGGGTCCAGTGACAATGACAAAGTTGGCTCCGTCTGAGATGTAGCTGTTGTTGGACACGGGCTGCCGGCCGGCGATGCGCTCCAGAATGGGATGGCGGCCCTGTTTGATGGCCAGTGTGTCTGTAAACTCTGGACGCACTACCGTACACAAGAAACCAATGTATTGTTATTCATGCATTGTATTTATACTGAATTTTTTAACACTTTTTAATATATTTATATAGTGTAATTGTGCGTAATGTTTAAACAGTTTTATACTTTTATACCTTCATAGCAGTAAGTTCTTTAAAATCCACATGCAAAGGATGCATTTGGTCTTTAGGCTTGCAAATAACAACTTGGCAATCATACCGATCAATACTTAATAGGTTATGGGTACAATTTGGCTCTGGAAAAAGTTATCAAAGAGAAAGAGTTTTGGTTTTGCTAGAAGAAAACAACATAAATGTTTGAGGGAGTTGTGTGCTCAGTGAGCCGAGCCAGCTCGGTAGATATGGGTCTAGTTAAATACTGTGGAGAGCTTATGTAACAAGTGTAATCTGAGTGCAAGCTGGCTGACATGGAAGGGGCGGTGCAGTCAGCAAGCGGCTATACAGAGATGCGTTGAGACAGCTGAGGGGTTGTTCTTGCTGCCCATGTGGTGGATAGGGCTGATGCTAACGCAGGCACTTCCCACACACAACTAAATTGAGACCAGCTGCAAATTTAGCATAGCAACGTGGGGCTGCAATGCGTGGTAGGGAACAGGCTGACTGTTGCATTACACATTATAGGCACTCATACTTATGCTCATTTGTTGTAATTATGAATAATGATGATTGAGGTAACTGAGACTAAAATGACATTAATAATGTTTTTTTCTTCAGACTTACCATATTCTGACATTGTGCATGCATTAGCAAGCGACACCAACATGTCCAACATTGAGACCGCTTCTGAGAGCTTGTAGAGGCAGTGGATGTGCTCATGGACAATACTCAGCAGTTGGCATATTACCCTGCAGGGATATATTGGTTGTGGGTCATGAATGCGAGCAAAATATAATTTGAAAAATAGCACCCTCTCCTGGGCAACAACAAAATAATAAATTTCTTCTGCTAGTTATCAAAATAGTTATATTATTTTTCCCCTTCACATAAATCATGCAAAAAACGTTTTTGCATTTAAGTGCCAACATATACATTTTCCTGCAGTAATGTAAGAACTTATTGGATCGTTGTTCTTTCGGATAAGACGTATTATTCGTAGCTAATTACACATAGGACATGTGGAAGATCTCCCTCAGGGCCTCATCACAGCGGTAGTTCATCTTCATCAGATCTGCAGTAGTGAAGCTGTAGCTGTTCTTCTGCTTGGTTACCTGGGGTGGAGAGTTGGGGAGACTAATGCATCACATCAATCCACAACGTAAGGAATACAAAGGCATCACGGAAAGACCTTAAGCCCACAGAGGGCTCATTGTCACCTTGAGGAACTCGGCTGGGAGCTTTCCGTCTGGAAAGGCTGCCCCTTCAAGCTTCATCTGGATAAAGAAACCTCTGGCCGTGCTGAAGCTGGTACGCATGGGCAGGCCATGCCTCTCCCCCAGCTGGTCAACCAGCCCTGGTGATCACCAAATGGTTTGTTAAGTCATTGTGTTACAATGCAAGCAACATTGGAAGACAGAGCGTAATATCGGCCCATCCAGGAAAAGTACCGGCAATGTCATCCACTATCTCAGTGTACGCCCGTCGGGCAATGTCCAGGAACTGGTTGATGTTGGGCCGCACAGCGTAGCACTTTTGAGTGCGCATGCTGAGGCTGCCCTTCATGTAGGTGGTGTCATCGTTAATTACTGTCTTGATCTGCTCCAGGATTGTGTCAAACCTTAACGTGTGAGAAGGTACAGGACACAGGAATCAGCTCAAGGGTCAAACTATTCATAGCCAGTCCAGTAAACGACAACGAGCAGAGTCAAATGGAGAGTATTTACCATGAGAGCGTAACAGTACTGTGTTTACCTGTTATCCTCTAGCGAGGTGCTGTAAGCCTTCAGCAGAGCAGTGGTGCACTTCCCTAACACCATCTGTTGATATACAATGATTTTAATGTTTTATGCTACATACATTTGTTAAGTTCATTTAAAATATTGCATACTAACAAAGACATACCCTTAGGGATGGCACTAAATCCAGTGTGTGTTTCAACTGAATGGCGTGTGTGATTTTGGCCTCAGCAACTTGTACCTTCAGACATAGAGTAAACAGTATCAAGTCAGAGCAGGGTGCACTTTAGATTACAGCAGTAGAATTTAAATTATATATAATATATACTTGATTCAAACCACTGAATGCTGATGATCCCTTTTATATTACTGTGTATGAATGTTTTTTTACTGTATTTACAATGTTTTGACTGAAAAATTCATAATTTAATTTTAAAACTTTATTTTAAATATTTAATATTTAATGATTACTCCAATAAAGCCAATATTCATATTTGATAAACCGTAAAATAATATAACTAAAAGCAATGTATCCACCCCACACACCGTTTCCTGCTTTGGAATCTGGACAAGGACCGAGAGCAGTTGATCTATGTCGAGGAAATGACCTATTGCTAGAAGAAAATACAAGTCAAACTTTAGGCCATCGTACAAAATCTCTGTGCAATACAGATGATCCTGTAACCCAAAGCGGCGCTTTATTAAAGGGGACCTATTATGCTTTTCGACTTTTATGACCTATAAACGTTGTTATAATGATTGATAGTCATGTTTAACCATACACAAAAAACAATGTAGATTTTCGGGAAACTCTTCCTCTCATCTTGGCGCTTTCAGCCTTCTCTGTCAACGCTCCGTTTCGTCCTTCTCCGCCCCCTCGCCCCCCTCCTGCCAACCCATCTCCATTGTGATTGGTTACCTTGGAGTGCGCGCACGGCCAGATTTGACCAGGCATATGGGGGCGTGGCAGGAGTACGTCTACGTAGATGTTTCCCGGAAATGTGAACAAGTGAATCGCAATCGTTGTCCCGAGTGTTTAGCGCTCTGCACAGCCACCCCAGACTGTCAGCAGGGAATACGTCGAAATGCATGTACGTCATCATTTGACACTTTAGTATGGTTAAACATGACTATCAACAACGTTTATAGGTCATAAAAGTCGAAAAAGCATAATAGGTCCCCTTTAACCTGACCATTTCTCAGGCCGTAGAACAGCTCCTCCTCCTGCAGCAGCTCCTGTATGGCGTCCAGGCGGAGGCTGATGGTATCCACATCAAGCAGCGGCTCCAGGATGTTGGAGCGCAGCCTTCGACCACCACCCATAGTCTTTGTATAGTTGAGCACTCCAAAAAGAGTGTGTTCGCTCCTAGGTACACGCATCAGACAGATACACCAAACACTCTAGCAGGACTCCCGCCGAGAAATGCAGTCAACAGAGATAGAATGGAACCCTGACTTATTGTTACTCATTGGCAATGCATTGAGTGCAGGAAGGTTTGCGTATAGTCTACATATATTTTTTAGGCAAACATAACATTTTTATCAATACATGATTATTGTATTTGTGCCATGTGGTAGGCCTAGCTGCAGGGCCATCGTAATGGTAGGGAGTAGGACATTATATCTGTTAAGAAGATTGTATGATTGCCTTATACCTGCGGTCCCTGTTGTTCACCACCAACTCCAAGTTAGTGGCAGACGCTGAGTCGATCATGGCGGTCTGTTCACTCCCTTTAAAGATGACTTTAAGCGACTTCGGAGCATAAATGGAGTTCTGGATGAACTCTAAGTATTTCAGCAATGAGGCCGCAGCCGCCAAGCAATAATACCTAACAAAAAGGACATGTGGGAAAGTAGATTTACATTTACATTCAGGGCATATAGCAGACGCTATTATCCAAAGCGACCTAGATTAACACCTTCCCCTGTATACAACAAAGCTAGCTAGGATAAATCCTACACAATGTTGAGTACTATTTTTTAAGTGCAAGGACGTACATATATACATACAATAAGTGCGGACATTAAATGGCAGGATTTACAGCATACAATAAGTGTGCAACAGGGGTGTGGGGGGTTGGCGATGCAGAGTCTAGGTAAACGCTGAACATGAGCTCCCATGTGTGAACTTTCTTGTTTTGTTTCGTGCGTATTTACAATCTCTGCCGCTTAGCTCCAAAACAACGCAGCGTACTTAGCCTGCACTTCCATGACGACTGTCCCAAACTCTGGAGCGCACAGCTGTTGAAGGTACTCCAGTCCCTTCCTCTCGTTGAAGTACTTCCTTTGGATTGCAGTAAAAGCAACCGTCTGACAGGAACACATAACCAACGGGTAAAACAAGGCCCCGGTTTGGAGTTTGTTATTTCTGGTGAATATGATATTTCTGGTGGCAGGGTTCTGTGTTGCACTAGCACCTGGAAGTTCTCTGTGATGAGGCTGAACAGCTTGGTCCCTTTACCCTTCTCGCTGGCTGTGTCTGGCATCAGTATCTCCAACGGCACCAGGATATGAAGCTTGGTGATTACCTTCAAATGAACAGCATTAGTACTCCGGATTCACACACCCCTATAAACCTGGAATGTAGACGAGTGAGCCGACATTTATAAGTTGTGACTGTGTTACCTTAGCATAGGTCCCTGTGTCTGCAAACTGAGAGAGGACAAGCTCGGGGCATTTTAAGTTGAGGCTGGCCATACCGATCTCTCCCCTGGCCAAACCCCGGCCTTCCACCACAGCAACAATCACCGAGGCACAGCTGGTGGAGGCAGCAGAAGAGCAGGTCGTTCCTACACCATCGGAGAAGTTAGAATGAGAACATTGATGGGATAGTTGTGTCTTATGTTGTACATCCTGGCACAAATGTTGTACGTCCTGGCACTTAATGTACACTTATTGTATGTTGTACGTCCTTGCACTATAAAATAGTTCTTTGTATAGCTATCTTCCTAGCTATCTTTGTACTTTATGGGGAAGAGGTTAACTTAACAATTGTTAGTGCTTGGCAATTTGTTCTATGAATATCCTTACTGTACCGACAGCGCTATAGTTTCACTTTCTTCTGACAAATTAACTTATTGTAAGTCGCTTTGGATTAAAGCATCTGCTAAATGTCCTTAATGTAAATGTAACTGTGTCTGTCGCTTTAATAGACCAGGATTTAGTGCTGTAGTGTACCGGTATGCTCAGTAAGCGGGGTTCGTGCAGAATGGGCCCCTGGGCCACCAGAACCTGGGGTCTTCCTGAATCGTGGGGTTCCCCTGAAAGAGCTGCCAGTGGTAGATGGAGGGATGAAGTGACCAGCCTGACCCAATCTAAAAAGATGCTGAGATGGACCTGTATCAAATCAAGGTGAGGGGAAGCCATTTCAGAATTGTAATTCAGTCCAAAATAACTGTGAACATTAGCATTAAGACTTCCTCACTGTATTGCCTCTTGAGGTTGTTTGTTCATTGGCATGTATAAATATAATTATTCTCAATCTGGAATGTTCAACAGTTAATGCAGGCCTATTTATTATCATGGCAGTCACCATCACATACCGGACGCAGGTGATGAAGCGCGGCGAGAACTTGTGTTTGGCGCCCCTGAACTCTGGCGTGATGAGGATGAGGATGACCCGGGGTCCATGGAGACCGGCACATCATGCCTACCTCGACCCAACGGAGACACGCCAGAGCTTTGTCCTGATTCAGGTGTGCCTCCGCCGCCCGTGGTCACCTCCTCCGTGCTGCTTTGAAACATATTCAATTCTTGATAGCTAACTAGATGTTTTTGCCGTTAGCAAAAACTAAGAAAACCGCCATAAACTTGTCACGAGAAGCGCGTGCGCGCGTATGTATTGTACAAGGTGCTGCTCTCGCGCGTTTCGTAACACGCGCGTAATGTTTGCATTAATATTGGATTTTTACATATAATATAACTATAAAGTCCCATCCCGCTTTTTAACCAACTTTTATGAAAAAAATATTTTACATTAAACGGTTTTAAACCATCCAGTAGTCTATAACCGAGCATAAATCCTTTGTTTTCTAATTTAAGAATCTAGTCCAAAATTATACTTTTGAGAATTGATAGTGATATTAAAATATTCGAACACAATTATATATACTGACTATATAAAAAATATTTCATAAAGAAGGACTTGGCTGTCAGCCGAGGAGGAACATGACGAAGAGGAACATGACGAAGAGGAACCTTCAGTTAGGGAGGAAGGAATGTGGGGAAGTTTATCAGCGCGGACTCTTACGTCTTAAGTATGGCGGCAGAAAATGAAAGTAGCTATTTTGTGAGAGAAATCGAGAAAAATGATGGGTGTGTTCTCAAATTAAAACAATGCCACAAAGGAGACGTTGGTTGTGTGGTTTGGGATGCAGCGATCGTGCTGGCAAAATATCTGGAAACGAGAAGCTTTAAGGACCCGGCTACCGGAGGGAACAGATGGGCTGGCCAACATGTACTGGAGTTGGGAGCAGGCACTGGAGTTGTTGGGCTGATGGCTGCATCATTAGGGTAACTTGGTATTCAGATACATTTAGTCTCAAACTGTCATGATTAGTGCTGTCACGTTATAGGTAACGTTTTACTTTGAATGTGTTGAAATAATTAATTGTATTAATCGTAACAGAGCTCACGTCACCGTGACAGACTTGGAGGATTTGCAGACACTCCTGCAAGTAAATATCGAAGAAAACAAGGGGGTTATTAGCTGTGGATCCATCACTGCCAAGGTACTTAAATGGTTTGTACTTATTTTCTGTTTTACATCTGTGCCTGTTTTGGAGTTCCTTATAAACTCGACCTAGCCGACCTAATTGAATTCCTAAGAGCTTTCCAAAATGTTGAATGTAATTGATTATCCGTTTTAAAGGGGTGAAGATGTTTCGGATTTCCTCCCACCTCCAGACTATGTGTTGATGGCGGATTGTATCTATTATGAACAGGTAATGTCGTATGTATTAGGGCTATTATGAACAGATGATTTCATCATTTTCAGAATCAAAGTATTCCTCTAAAATAAAACAAACTAATAAATGAATAATAATAAATAAACATTGTGATAGAAATTCATATATTGCAGATTTGCAACATGTCTCATTAAGCCTATATGTTTTAGTCTGTTGTGCCATTGGTGGAAAGCTTGAAGAAACTTTCCGGACCCTCAACTTGCATCATTTGCTGCTATGAGCACAGAACTGTTGGCATTAACCCAAAAGTCGAAGCACAGTTCTTCGAGGTAAGAAAATAATGTATATTGTTATCTATCCCTTATCTTCCAGTGAACAAATCATTATTTTGTATTTTTTGAATTGCATGTATGCTTGATTATTGCTTATTTTTTTAAGTTGCTGCGGAAAGACTTCAACTGGGAGGCAGTTCCTTTAGAACAGCAAGACCCAGAATTCAGCAGTCCGGACATCCGAATACTGAATATAAAACGGAATATCTGAATTATTTTTTATAACATTTGCCTTTCCTGAGTGAGGCATAAGAATATTTGTTAATAATTTGTCCTTCTGTTTTGAAGAAGTGTGTGAATTTTTTTTGTGACTTTCATCCGGTAATTGTTAATTCACTAAGTTTTAGTGTCTTTATGTGTTTTTCTCTTAAAACAAATTAATTGTAAGGAACAACAGATATCCTCCCTACAATCAAATAAACCTTTCTACCTTGTTAATTGTATGACATCAGTGATTCAGTTAAACCTTTTTTATCTGAATTTCTTTTATACTATCCTTTTTAATAATACTAAATCCTAAGAGAAACCATAAGCCTACATGTGTGTTCTCTTTATATTCCTTTCGCTGTGTACTTGTATTTTGAGTGAGCTTTTTGGCAGTTTACAAGCTGTATTCTATCTGCACCGTGTTGTTAAATCGAGTTGTGGGTGTCCTCAACAAAAGGCCTGGCGCTTGCCCCTTCCTCGTTCAGCCAGCGCCTTAATCTTATGCCAAGGCAGTCTAATGTCCAATTAGTCCTGTAAGGTTGGGGGGATTAAAGACTATTATTAGTATTAGTCATCAGACAGCTTAGATAATGTGTTGACATTATGCAAGGTTGCTGTGAGTGGATGTGCTGTATCTTTTTATTACGGATGATACTTTGAATCATCCTCTGATTTCTGTCTGGGGTTCATTTCGACCAAGAACACTCTGACATTTAGCATTTACAATACACACTCCGCTCAGGGCTATTTGATTGAACCATTGGTTATGGAGGCCTCTCATTTTTTAGTGCCCTTCTATGATGTTTTCTAACTGGCCATGTCTCAGATTTATTTGATTCTAGTAATAAGGATTTATCCTTTTCAACAATGTATAATAAGTAATAGCATACATTCAGATAATTGGTGGATTATGCCACAAACACTAGGGGGCATCAATTGTTCAAATTGAATTACTGAAGATTATCTCTACACTAAAGATAATCTAATCTTTACTAGTCCACCCCCAAGATTATCTAAAGAGCCAGGTAGGCAAAATGAAAAGATTATATTATTGTAAATCTGAGATATTACATCATAGCACAAGGAATATAAAATATAGATACAATGCATTGCTAATACATCAAAGTTGAGGGAAAGAGGTAGATAAACACTAGGTTAAATGCCTGTAATTTCAGAGCTGAAACTGCACTGGCTGCCTGTCAGACACCCTGAACGGCACCGCCCACCATGCAAGAGGAATGCCTTTTAAAAGCCCCAGATTAGCTGGAAGATTATGGCCCTTATTTCAGGCATAAACCATGCAGCACGCCCCGTACGTCCACAGGCATGCAGTGGCCCCACTACCTTTCATCCCACCTCCCCCCTGTTTACATAGTGGGGGCTGTATGCATTGGGAACGGCGGCCTTCAACTCTTGAGTTCACCAGGATAATAAGTAAAATGTTCTAGGCCGTAGGCCCACTAATAACAAGTAGCGTTTGTTCCAAGGCTGAGACTAGTGAGGTAATTGTAAGGAGGTGGATAAGAGCAAGGATAAACTGCTGGCCAAGAATCTGTTCAGAATGTAACCGGACTATCTGCGATGGCACAGGACCTTGCATTCATTTAGTGACTGGATTTTGTACTTGTGAAAGTGATCTGCATTTCTCCACAGTATTTATTTTCTGAATTCAAATAAGTTGATTGTAGATTGATACATAGGTTAAGCTTTGGATATATATATATCCCTGGAAATGGATGGTAAATTATGTCTACAGACATAGCTTAAACGTGAGTGCTATGTTTCTGAGAAATGACGGTTTAACACTGGAGTCCTTTAGGCTTTTGTGTATTATTCTGCTCCCAGAAATTACTGTAAGCGCAGCTGTAGCAGTTGAACAGTGAAATAATGGCTAGTCAGGGATGTGCTATGCATAGCCTTCTGCTTTGAGTTCATTTTCCCACCCCTGCACTGACACTTTGACTTGGCCCATCTGGCCCATGGGATATTTAGAAAACCAATCCCCATAGTCTCTTCTTTGACCTTGGTCAGAGTACATGAGGGCTAATTCCTTTTCTTTGAGTTGGTACCGAATTCTGGCTCCCCAGTAACTGTTGAAACCTTGCAGCTTAAGCATCCCCTTTTGAAATTGAATGGAATTTCAAGTGTGGTGGTATGGAAGATCCTCACACTGAACGAGTACAGCAAAGCCATAATGTGGTCATTGCCCACCAACAGATGGTGCTAAAAATGGCAATGACTCACCTGTGTAATGAGAGAGCAATAAGAGAGTTAACGACTATCAAAGGTACTCATTAAAGTTCACAGGTTGACAATTCTGTCCATTATGACAGCGCAGAGGTACATCTCTGCTCTGTTATATTTGAGGCATCCCTGTTAACGGCATTAAACCTAATAAAACACCATCACCATCTGCCATTTAAGTATTTTCTCATAGTTTTTAACAGCAGAATTGAGAGAAACATCAGCAGGATGGGTGGAGGAGGCATGGAGCGTGACTCAAAAGGCTGTGTGCTGTTTTTTTTTTACTTTGCTGCATCACAGCCAAGCGACACAGTGGGGCCTTTGTGGCATCGTCATCATCACACTGCCAGGAGCCAGGGGACACTGTTCCAGTATAGAAGCCTAATTTTCTCACCAGTTAGCAGGGAGTGGCTCAAGAATAGACACCAAACTGGGCTAATTAAAAATAGACGAGGGAGGCAGAAAGTGAGTCTTCTGATTGTGCAGCTTTCCCTTTTTTCCATACTCATACAGGACCAATTCTCACTAGCACAACTCTGATTTATAGATACAACTGGTAAATAGACTCCGCCCACTTTGACACAGTCTCAACGGTTGCACCCTGACCCCCCCACCAGCAGGGATTCTGTTAGGACAGCTGGGCAGCAGTTATAGGATATCAGCATGGAAGAGCATGTTGGATGCACCGACCTCACTATTCCACTCTTCATTATTTACCATTAGTATCGGCCTACACAAACATTGTTAGGACAGTCATATTACTAAATTATAGATGCATAAGAGTCCTGTACTTGAAGTATGCATTTAAAACGAGGAAACAACTCCCTGCTCAATAGGACAAATGTGTGATAGTGAGAATTGTTTCTGAATAAGAGCCAATGAATCGATCCAGTGTTTGTCTTAAACATATGGCATAACACTGTGCTGTTCCTCTGGAGCAGGAGGAAGAGAGGGAGGGGGTGGTGTGTGTGTGTGTGTGTGGTGTGGTGTCCATGTCTGTTTTCCTGAGTCATTACCCCTTTGTAGTCCCGGCCCCATTGTATAGGAGCAATGGGGCCGGGCTTGGTACGGATGTACGGGTTTCTCCGGGCACAGACTGTTGGCTAATGTGTGGCATACTGTCACTGTAAGCAAACACTGACTTCTGTGCAATTACAGCAATCTTGTTAGATGCGGTAGATACGGCCCAGCCGGGGCGCTTCTCCGTGCAGCGGGGTGCAGTCCTCTGAAGGGAGCCATTGGAACGTGGGGAGTGTCCATCATATTGTCGCTGATGTGTTTCAGTCTTTAAGCAGGAAAGAGGAAACAGCTACTGAAGGTTGATATTGGAAGCTGAATCACACCTGTTCCTTTTAATCTGGTTAAACCGCACTCCAGTACTATGATGACTGTTGGAGCGACTTTTGTGTAAAGAGCTAGGAGTTGTCTTGTCTGTCTAACGTGACTATCACTGGTGGAAATTAGTATATCTAGGACAATTCAAACTAATTCTGACTGGTTTTCAGCTTTACAAAGATTGATTGTAACAATACCTTAACCCCCCACCCTCAAAAAACAGAGTGTTCCCATCCTCCTGTAATATTCTCCTTGGGGCATATTTAACAACTCACAGTGTGAGGCGATTCACAGTGATGTCCTCACTGAGATCAACTTGAAAAAACACAGCTGGAGGAGTTCAGACACAGCTGTAAACATTAATTACATTAATACAGCTGTGATAGAAACATTACCTTTCCCAAGAGGATAGAGCCACGGGGGTAATGCATGCATAGATACAGCTCTATGCTTCAACTGGAAAGTTACGATTATATTTTAGATTCATACTAAAATGGAACGTCATGATTGTTTCAATGACCGTGATAAAAAGGTTGTAATCCACCACGATTTTCCCCCCAAATGAAAGTGACCTTGAGCCACAGATATGAATGGAATGCAACTTGGATCAAAGCCCAGAGCACAGTGCACCATAGCACTGCTCACCAAAACCTTCAAATGGTGTCAATTATAATTCTCAAGTAAAAGACTATATAAAAACATTAAAGATATCAACCATAGACTAGTCAAGCTCATAGTAGAAGCCAGAGTGCATCTTTGTATGCTTATTCATTTCACAAGGCAGGAAGAGGCACGCTTTCAGAAGTCTGAGAACGACAGAAAGAAAACCCCAAACTTAACCACTTCCGACCTAGCTCCAAACCGTGTGGGTGTTCTCTATTAACGGGGAACCATCCATCAGACACAGCATGAGTGCAGGGATTAGGGTAAGAAAGTGGTTCCCTCCCCAAAGGGGTTAATGCATGTTTATCCTTGATGATAATGGTCAGTGGGCAGAGCTGTGTGCTTCTCCACTCAACTATTTGGAATACTTAAAATAATCGGCCTTAATAGGCATGTATGTTCAATCGTGCACAGGTATACACATGAGTAGAAAGAAAATAAAGGTAGGACAACAATCCCCTTGGGTGTGGCTTTGGTAACATATGCCAAATGGTGTTTGCATACAGACCAATGAAATCCTGGGTGAAGCTCATTTCCCCAACCAGGGTCGAGATAAACCAGGGTCCACTAAAACCATTAAACCAAGTCTCCAAAAACAGGCAACTTATGGTATGTTTGTGGGCTTGTCGTTAAAGGCTTTTATACCAATTCAAAGGCTCTAGTGAAATGTTGCTAAACATTAGCATGTGAAGGGCAGAATAAAGTGTTCCTCTATTTGCAGTATAGAGGAACTATATCAGGAACTGAAGACTGGGTCAGTTCTGATACCAAAACTAGGAGCCAAGCCATATTTAAGAATCGCTATAGGAACAGCCCCAACAAACACGACCTTCTGGCTGCCCGAGGTGATTTTGTCATCCGGATTATTGGGCTCGCTGTACAAAGTAGGTGGGGAATTTTGCAGTAGGTGGGGAAATGTACTGAACCCAGCTTCATTTGTTTTCTGTTGGACTCATTGGTGAATAAGATTAAATTAAATTTCTCCCTCAAATCTTAGCCGCCAGGAAAGGACAACTCACATCTGTCTCAAAATATTCAGCAATACCTAGAAGATATTATATATATATAGACTTTCTTAAAAAAAATTCTAACTGGAATTCCAGCCAAACCCAGAGGGAGTTCACAAAAGGGCTAGGAAGTCTCATCGTAACCAAGGACAGCTCATAAAACCTGAGCCCGTCTCAGCCCTCACCCCGGGGTGGGTGGGGCCACTGTGTCATCTTTAACGTCTGTGGAAATCATATGGTTGTAATGAAGAGGCCACTGTGGCCATTACAGACCAATTAAACTGCCATCGGTGTCTAATCAAGGCTTCTGACTGGGCCCTGGCCCAAAGTATGTGTTTAGCAGCCACATCAGTCTCCCTAAGCCCAGTTGTCTGTTCAAAGAGAGGAAAGTGCAAGTGCATGGGTTTTTATCCTTTCCTTCCACCATCATATGCAGGTTTTATTCTCTCCATCCGCTCTCACGCGTGAATCATGCGCGTTACCTGACCTGTCCGACAGAAACCTTAGCAACGCGAAAGCAAACATCCTCCTGAGGCATAGCTTGTCTGGCAGACGTTTGTGAATGTACACACAAAGAACGATTTGGTTTAACAGCAGGATAATCAATAATGTCTGCTTGTCCTTGGTTTTAGCCAGACCCCACACAACTTTCAGGCATAATGGAGTAAGAGGCATATTCTGAGTGTCATGCATCAACATAATGCTTTTCCTTGTTTATTTCACAGAAAATGTCAGGAAATCTATTAATCAAATTAACAAATATGGATAATGGATGAAAATGACAGAGTCTAATTAATGAGTGAGAAATTTGGCATGGTTAAGTATCCCTGCAGATATGCTCAGTAGATTTAATGTTCTCTACTTCAGAATAGGCATAATACAAGGTATGTAGATGACATAAACACCCCATCAAACTAAGCAGCTGTTGCATAGCCTGATGCATAACATATCAAAATATTAAATGATATACTACTGCCTCTGATCATATATTTTCCTTTCTCAATGTTGGCAAGCCGCAACAATACCCATGACTATACTTGTAACGCAAATGCATTTTTGCTGTTTAATTTGTGCAGTTATGGCCAACAATATTTTCTGTATGTTGCAGCCTAGTGTGACCCTACCCGACACACCACGTGACCATTGCAGTTCATTGAAGACCAGCAGTTCCACTTCCTGTTTTGTCCATTTTCTCATTCACTGGCAAATTTGTCAGTGAAAGGGGGGCCTACTGAGTTCAACCACACAAAGGCAGATTTTGCACTCTACACTTTATCAATACTATGTGTAAAGTCGGTTTTATCAGTCCCCTGTCTAAATGTATTCCTTCACCCAAATCAAAAATACTCTAATGGCTGTAAATATACCGGCATACAAACATTCAAAGCTACTGGCAAGCCGTAAGGCTGTGATTCATGGTATAGAACAGGGGTCGGCAACCCAAGGCACGCGTGCCACCACTGGCATCATTACTACCGATTAATTTTTTGCACTTTATTGTTTTGAGGCATTTCCTCCCAGTCCAAATGTTTAAATGAGTTACTGAAAGCAGTGTTCTGAAATGGGATCAATTAATAGTAGTTCGTCCTAAACCCTATTGTGTGAGTAAATAGAGGAACAAAATATTTAAAATATTGTTGCAAGTGGCCTGTATGCATGCCTTCACATGGTTTTGCAAAGCTGTACATGTCTTAAAGATATGTGGATGGTTCCATTCTCATATAGATTTCTAAAATTGTAAATATTTTTTTAAATAAGTTTAGGAAAGTGGTGTTTTAAGATGGGACATATGTAATTATAATTTGTAATCCCATGTTGCAAATATAACAAAAAAAAACATACAATTCCAGGTCTTCTGGAAATGTTTTTGGTCGCTGTGTCATAATTCAGCTTAATGTTTAACTCATTAACGAGAAAATTTCAAACTGGCACTGCATGTTGAAAAGGTTGCTGACCCTGGTATAGAAGAAAGACACGAGGCCTGTAAAATCTTTTTTTTTTTTAATAAGACATTACAATGACATTGTTCTGTACATGGTTCTCCACCCAGTCAAAATTGGAGTAAGAGCTGCACCACCGGTCACCAACACATCACCAACAAGTGGTTCCCTCTGACTGCTGAAGAAATGGATTCTGATAGGGTTACTGTACTTTTGTACTCATGCTACAGATATAGGCTTATCTTATAGTGGGCCCGATCCAGAGACGTATCAAATGGGGTAGCAGACTGCGAGAGCTCAGAGCAGAATGGGATTCCTTTGGAGTTAACCGGACTACATGACGAATGTTAACCGTAACTTAAGATGCATCCTGACAAGCATGTTAAGAGTTAGTGGAGCCTATCAAGTAATTAGCACAATTAAGTATTAGGACGCGACACAATGGGCCAATTGATAACTAGATAGACCCGAGAACGGGGTCTCTGGGAAGGGGGGAACAAACATGTCAGAAGTCACACTTTTTTCCTTCTTTTAGTCCTGAATGATGACAGTGAAATGTAAGCAATGTCAAGGGATTCCTTTTTTCTTGCTACGGTCAATACCAATGAGAAGAAATACTCTGCATCACATTAAGGATTGAAAGTCCCTTATGAGCTACTTGACATGGAAAATGTCACTATTGAAAAAGAAAACCATACATGACTCTTGTGAATGGAAACCCCCGGCCATCTAAGAACCATGACACCAGCTTGACTCCAAAATGAATGATAAAAACTCCAGCTCCTACATTAGAAAATATCAAAAGGAAAAAAAAAAGAATAGGCAAAGGCGGTGATCTGTGGCTTCAACAGTAGGACCAATTAGTTTGATATTCATCAAGCAAGCCCCGAAGATAACAAATGTGATATAGGCCTGTGACTGCATACAAGCAAACTTTAAGCCAGCAAACCCAGTAAAAGATAAATTAGTTGTGGGGTAAACGTAGTATTAAAAATAAATGGAAGATAATTGACTTTTTCTTTACCATATGAGAAGTTATTTGTAACTTGCAACATAATTTCATTATAGTTTTGACCTAAAACAGTCATCACTCATCATTAAGATTTGTAATTTGATGTTAACCATGTCAACCCCTCATACAGTCCATCGCCTGTGGTCGCACAGGAGGGTTGAACATACCAATTTCTATCTCTGATGCGGGTCAAGCCGAGTTTCTCCTGGATTTCATGCGGCTTCATTGCGTCCGGAAGGTCTTGCTTATTTGCGAATATCAAGATGATGGCATCCCTCATCTCTCGGTCATTAATGATGCGGTGAAGTTCCTGCCTTGCCTCGTCGATGCGATCTCTGTCCGCGCAATCCACAACGAAAATTAACCCTTGAGTGCCCGTATAGTAGTGTCGCCACAAAGGACGGATCTTGTCTTGCCCTCCAACATCCCAGACGTTGAACTTGACATTTTTGTAGGTCACAGTCTCCACGTTAAAACCAACTGTGGGAATAGTGGTGACTGACTGTCCAAGTTTAAGTTTGTAGAGAATTGTCGTCTTGCCAGCCGCATCCAGTCCAAGCATCAATATTCTCATTTCCTTGTTGCCAAAGATCTTTGATAGCACTTTCCCCATTTTCTACTCCGCATACAATAAATCTTCCAATAATAAAAATTGACAGCCGCCGAACTAACGTGTCTCACTACTTACTACAATCGGATTATATATTCACTTGCAATCGCATGACTCAATGACAGGCATGTGGGTGCTGTCAGAAATAGACGTGCATGTCAGGAATAAAGTCACACCGCAAGCTTTTCTGTGATTCTGGGTCTTGAGGAAGGGGAGCGGATAAGGTAGACGGGCATGGGGGCTCAGCACAGTACCATGTCGGTAGGGCCTACACGGAGCATGGCGCGGTGATGGACCCACTAAGCAACAGCTGGGGCACAACGTTCATATTATTCACCCAAAAATAAAAATAAAGCCTCAATGGGAGTCTGCAGCTGGGGACAAACGCGGAGTAGGTCTGCGGGTGGTGTCTCACATGAGGCCCTGCCCAGGCTGCTCTACTTAGGGGAGATTCTGGCGGTCCTCCTTACCGGGCGCGTCCTTGTTCTTTCAGCACCACCGGGGGAGAAAAGCGGTTTTCCTGGGCTATTCCATCAAAGGTCGGACAAGGCAACGTGATCCACTTGCACAGTTGAGCGTTGAGAGATATAGCACGGGATTCAGCGATGCGTGTGTCCACCGTGCATCTAATCCACGTCTTGTCACCCTACGAAGAGATTTGAGAGGAGTGTCAGACACATTTCCAATGGGCTAATGCTAACGACGGCTAACAGCTAGCTGGTCGCCTAGCGGGCTTCTCGTAGCCAAGTTGCTAACCTTAATATGTGTTGTTGGCAATGGATCACCAGCAGATAAGATCAATTATAGTGGGAACATAATGGTGCATCGGGTCATTCTGAGTCAATCCGCACATTAACATACGCGCCATTTACCTTCTGTAGCCCCCCTTCGTTCTCGGTTATCTCCACCTAGCTTTCTCCTTTCAACCGGATCGCTGAGCTGCTTCACCGGAAAGGTGTGGAACTGCAACAACCGCCACTTCCTGTCTTCTCGCTCTTTCGGCCGCCTGTAGGCTTGTGCAGCACAGTGCAGCTCACTCTTTCTGAGGCAGATCACACATTGATTCAGCAACAACACAAAACTTAGAATCCCTCCACACTTTTGCACCCTTTTATAAGTTATCAGTTTGTGTAAATCCTGTCATTCATTGATTGCTAATGTCAACGTCAGTTGGAAGAATATGAGCCGTTTCTGGCTGTGTGATTCAAGGGAGATCAGGGACATTAAGTTCACAGTGGACAAACATCTCCGTAGGGACACTGGTGTGTCCTGGTCTCCTGCTGAACATCTGTACCTGCAGGTAATAGGCAGAACAGGCCTATCAGGATCCTCAGGTAAAGCACTGTTGTGTTTGGATTTTAGATGGTCTATATGTTCTGTGATACAGTCGCTGCTGCTTTTCAGTGCAGTTCATCATTGGATAATCAAGTAATTATGTTCCCGCTCCAGGCTATGAAGCTTGAGCGCATACTGAGGGACTTGGTACCTGCTTGGGCCATGCATTGAGCAGTGATGTATCCCTCGCATAGCTGTAGTAGCTATGTGACACATATAACACATGGAAAGATACTTTATTTCAATTAGGTTGCCAATTGGGATGTCAACTTAATAAATCAATGGATAATCTAATAAATGTAAAGCAATTTTCGATTCATGAAAAAAAACAGGCCCCTGGTTGAGTTTCCAAAAATAATACTATAAATTAAATGCAGTGAAGTCGACATGCGTTTTGCGTCTGTGACGCAATCGGATCCGAATGGACGCACTATCGACGCGCCCCTGGGACTGATGTTGTATAATTGACCCATTTAAAGATGGTTTTATTCAGAACACATTGAACCATAATCAATTGCTTTTTTTTATGCCGCATTCAATCAAACAGAAAAGGGATTAAAATATTAAAGACACTTCAAATAATACTTTTATAGTTAGTTAAAATATACATTTTAAAAACTCTTGGTTAATGAGTCAATTAATTATGTATTTTTTTAAATTCTTAGTTTCACTATATTGCTACACTACTACTATACTACGATGTACAGAATTTAGTAAAGCTTTATTTCTCTAAGAAAGAAAACCGAACGTGAACAATAAATGAAGTAATTGTGGTCTTTCATCAAGCGGATGACCTCTAGTGGCCGTATTGGGTAGTTTGAATGGGTGAATTTACAATCCCCCCAGGACGTAATTTACTGCAAGAGACCCGGTGAGAAGAACACCCTTTATCTATCACAAACTTAAGTTAGTTCACTTCAAGTCTTTTAAACGTTGTTCTTTAAATAGGCTATATAAATTGCTAAATACAGTAGATAATTATTTGCTTACATTGCAAACGTAATATAATATATTTCGGATAACCTATCCAATAAGATGTCTGTTTCTAAGTAAGGAATAGCCCACCGTATGTGCCTGAGGCAATACAACCAGAAAAACCAGTGTCAAGCTAAAACAAATATTTCCGTGAACTTGTATATATATAGGCCTATGTATTATATATATAGGCTATGTTGTGCGTGACAATGAGCAGGCGGTCTTTGTCTCGCACACCATGCCTTATCATCAAGTTGCATACTGAGAAAACCCATGTCCCCAGAAAACCCTTGACCGAGTCCCAACCGAACACTATTCCCCCCACTAGTCAAGTTTGTAAGCAGGGACACACGCACACACACGCACGCACGCACGCACACACACACACACACACACACACACACACACACACACACACACACACACACACACACACACACACACACACACACACACACACACACACACACACACACACACACACACACACACACACACACACACACACACACACTAGGTCTTGTTAACTCTCAAAACCAGTAGCTCCCATAGTGCGGTCCTGGAAAAGTTGAGCATGCAAGTCGACGCACCACAAGAGTCCTGAAGAGCCACACTGCATCCAACGTCTGTCTGTCTGATTCTCTCTGTATCTTTCTCTCTGTCTGCCTGTCTGTCCCTCTTTATCATGAGATATTTTGTCCTTCTACGTTAATGATGTAGATAGCGACTAAAGAAAGTGGCGGAAAACGTCATGAGTGCTACGGCTTTTTCTGACCATGCCCGTCAGTAATTGCGAAGGGGAGCGGTCATTCTCTCTTCTGTCCAGGATAAAAAACGAACCGAGGACGAAAATGACACAAAAACGCCTCAAGGCACTTTTTCTCATGGCAATTGAGAGCGACCTTACCAATGCACTGGACTTTGATGATATCGTGGAGGATTTCGCACGGAACAGAGCCCGGAAAAAATGCATTTCATAGGTTCAATGCATTACTGTCAATTAATGTAGGGAACTGTTCCTATTGATTTGCTTTAAGTCATTTTTATTTGTGGTTGAAAGCGGTGCATTCGAAATTCGTTCAAATCGCCAAAAATTGCATCAATCATATATTGTTTTAGCCTGTTTTCGTTAAATAAAGATGCATTTATTTGTATAATTATTGTGAGGTTGCCTTTCCTGGGCTACAAATCCTGCTGAGTTGCAGGTATAGGCCAATGACTTATTATCGCCAATAAGTGTGTGTGTATTCTGGGTGCGTGTGTTTATGTTGGAAGGGGGGGGGGGGCCTGCGGAGTCCACGTGCCCAGGGGCCCGATATGTCATAATCCGTCTATGCCTGGCACTGTTTATAAACCTAGAGAACAGCCTCCACAATAATCAAAAACACCCCTGACAACATATAAGCTTTAAGCCCAGTTCAGACCAAAGATTCACCTTGCAACGGCTTGCAACTCGCAACTCCTTGCGACTCCTTGCGACGAGACGGGCTGCGACGTTCTAAAACTGGGCCGTTAGGGTGGTTTCCCTAGCAACTGTGAACGCTCTGGCACAGCTGAGAGCCGCAACAGCATTATTTGCGTTAGGTTGGATTAGTTAGGTTTGTAATTAGTTAGGTTTGCAATTAGTTTTATTTTTATTTTGCTTGAGAGTAGGCTAGAGTTACTGTGTTTTGTCATTCTCCGGATATCGGATATTTCAATCGGATATTTTTATGCTGGAGTGGACAGTACGGTACCGGGACCGTGACGTACAAGTTGTTCTGTGCTGTGATTGGCTGAAGAGAAATAGTTAAATTGCCGCGTTCTAAAACTGGACCTTGCGATTTCCACAGCATTAAGAAGACCCGTGTAATATAAGGGATAATGTATAGAACGCCGGTCATTATCGGGAAAATAAATAAAATAATGACCTGTGGTAGGAGAGGCATTAATGACCGCTAGGGGGGGCACGGCCCCCAAATGCCCCCCCTTAGCGCCGACCCACGCCATACATTACAGTAAGAGCCATAGGGGAAATATTATGAAAACAACACTTTTCCTGGGATTTGGGGTGTTGTTTTGGGTCTCTGGTGCTCCCACACGCATAAAAACTTGAAAAAAGTCAGTGATCCTCACATGATTTTTCACATTTCACATTTGAATATTACCTGCAAAGAGCAGCGCTGGATCAATATCCTAATTCAAAAGAGTTAGTCGGCCAACGCTGACCCATTTTGCCGATTGTAAATTGACATGAGATATTGTAAACAATTCACAATCTTGCTGTGTGATATTTAATTTATCATAATTTATATTAACCTGTGTGTAGTGGCGCACACGCATGTGGTAGGCTAATGCATGGTAACCCTTTTTTTCCTCTGCTATGGCGACACATTAGTGCCATAAAGCACTCATGTGATAAAACATGCATTCGGGCGTATTATATTATATCACACGCGTAGATATTAATTGCGAGCGCGCAAATTATCTCTGCGCGCGCGCGCACTGAGAGCGCTGCTCCCCGAGCGAGGAAAATAGCTCCTCGAGAGCATTACCTCGTTGCAAGCGAGAGCGGGAAATAACTTCGGTCGCACAAAACAGCCTCAGCCTCTCGCGAATGATGTTCTGCTATCGCTCGCAAATTTAGTTTTGGCACTATTGGGAGGGAACCAAGGCAGGGCGGGCTTTCCTATGATTGGCCGTTTCTGAAGCGCTATATTTGATTGACAGCCCTCCTCAGCCCTCCTCTCATTCAATTCTGAATTGTACAGTAAATGGCTGAAACGATACTTACGTAGGCTATTGTAACTCTAGATTCTATGAGTATAGGCGCAGCCTTTTAAGTGTCGGCCTCATTGTCCTTTAACTAGCTGAAGAAAAGCTCTTTATTGGGAGCAGAACGTCCGCCGGCACCCGAATATATCTGTGTAATGCGGACGTCGTTGAGGCACGCCGCACGCGGACGTAATTGAGGCCCATGCTGTTGATGGGCGGGGATTACACATTTTTCAGTGCTACGGCTCACGCCTAGGGATAACCCAATAGCGATAGCCTTAAAAGGCGAGTAACCCCTGACTGCAGCTCGCAGATCGAGGAGGAGCAAAATGTGGGCGGGCTTAAACGTTTAAGCCCGCCCACATTTAAGGAAAATTCCGCGCAGTATCATGGACCAGACGGAAATACGTTCTCCCGCTTTCTGCAGAAAGCGGGAGAACGTATTTCCGTCTGAGTCCATGATACTACGCGCTTTTCTGCTAGAGGTAAGTTGCCGCTCTCTGTTCGTGTACATTATAAACTAATGTATGGATAGACCAACAAGTTGATCATTAAAATATTCATGGAAGTAACATGCATAGGCCTCATGTTTATGTCATGAGGTCGTTTGAAAAATAGCATTTAGGCAGTGTTTTTCAGCTTTTTTTAACCACATATGAGGACATTTAAATAAACTCCCATATTTTGCTTATCATGGTAATATTCTCCAAACCACATTGGTAACATATGTTTCGAGAAACATTGAAACCTGATTTAAATTTTGCTTTTCCCCTCCAGATTTGCCTGCACATTGCACCACGACATTGCACCACATAACACACACATTACGAAACCAACAGTTCTTTTAAGAACTCCTCTCTGTCTGTCTGTCTTTGTCTGACTGACTGACTGATGGTCAGTCTGTCTGACGGACCGTCTGTGTCCTTATTTTCTCTGGTCAGGTAGGTTCACTGCAATGCTTAAAAAAAAATCATATTTCATATCCGGATTTATAAAAACAGTTACTAACGCGCTATATTTGTGTGTGTTTCTACCCTAGAGTATGTCTGAGAGAAATAAAGAAGGTAATCAATAAATCATTCACTTGAATTAGAGTATGATAAGGCATAATAACAGGATTTGAATATCAACATTTAATGCATGGCCTTACTCTTTGCATATTGCATTCCATTTTGATATTGGAATTCTGCGTTGACAATGATCAAAATAAATGTAATGAAATACATTCATTTATTCATTCTTTGTGTCCATTTGTTACCCACAGCTACTTTGATTGACCTTGTGTTGCCTTCGTACATGTGCGTGTGTGTGTGTGTGTGTGTATGTATGTGCGTGACAGGTGTACCACTGCGGAACCCCCCGCTACATGGAGCCCCACATCCTGGGCTGGAGGCCTCTCATGCTCAGGCTGATTTACTTCCTCTTCCTGTGGCCATCCCTGATGACGTCAATGTGGTAAAAAAGATAAAGATTTCAGCGTCAATTTCAGATGGTAAAAGTTATGTTTTAGCAGGTGTTTAAGTGATGCTGTGCCTTTTAATGTTTATTCTTTTCCCCTCTGATATATAGAGACACATTAGTATACTTTTGGATGGTGATACACCAAAAATTAATTACATCACCAACAGTGAGCTGTTCCACTGTCCCTTCTGTAAATTCTCGGGTGCAAAATATAAGGTTGCATGTAAAAGGCCATTCGTCAGTGAAACACAAAGGTGCTTATCTATATTATTACACAAATGGATTAATTTGTATTTTTTCACCAGTATGAATCTTACTGCCTTAATTCCTCCCTTACAGAGTTCACAATAATAAAGTGTGGATTAAGTTGTCGGACGGCAACACATTTCCATTGTTGCTATTGTGCAGCAACTCTTCTAAATTGAATGCAATTGGTAAGGCACCTACAAATACACTAGGAGGAGGTGCAAGCTGCAGCCCCTACACATCACTTTGTGGCCCCCGCTCAGCTCCCTGTGGCCCCCGCTCAGCTCCCTGTGGCCCCCGCTCAGCTCCCTGTGGCCCCCTCTCATCTCCCTGTGGCCCCCACTCTGCTCCCTGTGGCCCCCACTCAGCTCCCTCAGCTCCCTGTGGCCCCCGCTCAGCTCCCTGTGGCCCCCGCTCAGCTCCCTGTGGCCCCCGCTCAGCTCCCTGTGGCCCCCGCTCAGCTCCCTGTGGCCCCCACTCATCTCCCTGTGGCCCCCACTCTGCTCCCTGTGGCCCCCACTCAGCTCCCTCAGCTCCCTGTGGCCCCCGCTCAGCTCCCTGTGGCCCCCGCTCATCTCCCTGTGGCCCCCACTCATCTCCCTGTGGCCCCCGCTCAGCTCCCTCAGCTCCCTGTGGCCCCCAATCAGCACACATTGGCTCCTGGAGAAAGTTCCACGGCCACTAAAGCAAGTGAGCAAAAATAAATTATGTTGTCCTTACTGCAAGTTGATGTTAAACAAAAGGAGCTTCAAAACGCACTGCAGGAGAAAACACACCAACCTCCTTGAGACGATAACGAAGGACAGATTTTTGGCCTGTCAGTGTATCGATGGTACACATGGTGTGTTTGCAGTGGAAAAATCTTTTTGTGGTCCTGCAACACCCATACATGTCATCAAGAATATTTGGGGGCCAGCACAGAAGATCATCTGTGAGGTCGACCAGTGTCGTTTGAATGCTGACTTTGCTCAAAGGAGCGGGATGTTGCCTTTCGAGTGCCACCACATCCAATCATTATTGTATTGCCCACGCACTGACGGTCAAACCGTGACACAGGTGAGGCCTTGGAAAGAATGGTGGAAAACAAGTGGTTTGGTGAGGAGCGTAAGGCCGGCCTCTTGCATTGCCAAAAAAATGCTGATGCTGAGGGTGTGCCTCTGTCTGTGCACCTGACTGTAGGTGGTCCACCATCTAAATTTCATGTATCCGTTTATGAAAAAAAGGTTACATACTACAGCAGGTTGGGAAGAGTTATTGTGGCATATGATGCAAAGCAAAACACCTGGCATTGTCCCTGCTCTAAAGCGAGACAATCCTGTATCCATAAAGCTGTTGCTAAATGGCGTCTGTTTGTAACAAAGAGGGAGCTTTTAGGAAGGTGAAGAGCACAGAGGAAGAGACACTTAATCTTACAGAGATCAGCACAGTCCAATACGACAGCGACTCTAAAGAGGACAGTTATCCACCAGATGACAGAGAAATTGCAAGGATGCTTAAATACCTCCTCAACAACAAAAAGATCCCGGCAAATATACCCCAGGCTCTCATAGAGCAGTCGAGAGAGGGGAGAAGAGACGACAGCTTTCCTAAGCACCTTATCCCAAGAGAAAAAAAGTGTGTAGAATGTGAATACACACTCTGTGAACATCTGATAACAGCGAAAGGCAAGATCCTGACAAGCACAGGTGTAGTTGAAGGTTGGTACCATCACAGGTCTTTCTATTGTGTTCTTATCAGTTAATGGGTGACATAATTTATATGTACGTGAGAAACAGAAAAAAAAAAATCTACTAATCTCAAATGACATACAAGCAATAATCATGATCTTTGGTTGTATGACAGTGTTTTTAGGATTATCAACATACAGGAAATCATGCCTGAACTGCGGCATGATTTACAGATACCAGGAGTGGGAGGAGGGTATCCACAACTTTGATGACCACATCATCCTGTCTCTGCACTTGTGCCTGATGGTCAGGAATGCACTACAGGTACTCTCTCTCTCTCTTTGCCTGTCTGTCTCTCTCCCTCTGCCTGTCTGTCTCTCTCCCTCTGTCTGTCTGTCTGTCTGTCTGTCTGTCTGTCTGTCTGTCTGTCTGTCTGTCTGTCTGTCTGTCTGTCTGTCTGTCTGTCTGTCTGTCTGTTTGTCTGTCTGTCTGTCTTTGTCTCTCTCTCTCTCTACATACACAATACACACCCATACATACACAGACAGACACACACACGAAAAAATGTGGGGAGAATAATAATGTCAACGGGTCAGGACTTAGATATGCTTTGCTACCGCAAGCGCACTAATAATAAGATATCCTTGCCTGTTCCTCTTTTATTAAAATATATTCATTACAGATAATTTCTGTAAAATAAATGACGATTGAAGATGCAACTCTTACAAAATACATTAGTTTTATTTTGAAATGTTATAACATTGGAACACTCCTGTTATTCATAATTTTCCAGACCCATACAGCTATCAGTAAAGTGATAGAAATTATAGAGACAACGGAAAAGGTGTCCTTTCCAAACAAGGAAAGAATTCTGCAGGCATACCTCCACTTTGAGGCCCTAACCGACCATGAGTACACGTACAGTTGTGTGTCATGTGGAAACAACCCAGCAGTTGTTGTTATGGACCTCCACAGAAAAGGCGTTTTCAATATGCCAGGTGAGTTATGCTATTATTTCACATATTTTAGCTTCATTGTTTGTATAGCACCTCATCTGTCTCTGAATTGTGTAAGATCATATTACCCATGCCCTTGAATAACGCTGCATCAAATGCCGTGTTCAGAGTGTTTTTTTAGTGATTGAGCTATAAATAACAAACTATTGTTTTAACAGTGAGTGACATCCCAAGCCCACCTGAAGGCTATGATGGTAATGTTGACATGGACCATTTCTGGAAGACTGTGGCCACAGAAATGCTCAGTCGGGGATTAATTCCATGTAAGTCTTGTCAAAAGACAGAACAGCTAAAGAACAGTTGGAGAGAGAGTAAAGTATAATAAAATGTGTTTAATGTTGTGATAATAATAGTTAATACTCATCACATTTGTTCACAAAGATGGACGGAAGAACCCTTTTGTTGTGCCCCCGAGCTATCATCACTGGGCCCCCTGGATTGGCCCACACACCCGGAGGTCAAATTCTGTGTTGAACACAGAATTTGAAAAATTGCAAAGCCCCAAAGCAGATGGAGATGATAACTTTAATGATGACGAAAAAATGAATGAGGAGCGGCTCACAGATGAGCTTGTGAACTTGAAGGTGAATGTGAATTAGACAAAATGTCTAATGGAGTCACCTACAACAAGGTGTTTGAGAAAGTGTGGGGTGCTTCTGGTAAGTGAAATGATATGGAATGTTGAAGATAATTTCACTTTGTTATACATTGTTGTGTTAAAGAAATGATCATTATGTAGTAGGTTAGCTATACATGCTCCTAATGTCAGTTATTACTGTTTTTTTCTGTTTCACAGGTGGCTGGGCAGTTATCACTTGCCCATGTGGGGTTGTGTTTTCAGTCAAATTCAACCTTAGAGCAGAGAGTCCACGTGACTTTGTGGATCTCTTGCTGTCCTGGAAACACCTCCCCAATGTGGCTGTGTATGATTATGCCTGGGGTCTGGCACTGCATGCCAACCGCAGGCAGCCAGGAATATTTGCCCCTTTTCAGGGAAGGTTACTGGATCCCACCCCAGAGAACGTGAAGCAGGCCTCAGAGGGAAAGGTCCATGTCAACTTGCCCTCTCACTGGATCCTCACAGCATTTTGCTTTGAACGATGTGTTCCACCAGGGGAACAGCAAAGACCAGTGTGAGGTTCTAAGAAAGCTGGAGCTTGTGCCTGAACTTGCTGGTCTTATTAACAGCCAGTGTGCGGAGCAGCTGTTTTCAGGGATGAGAAAAAACAACTACTTTTTAAATCAGACAACCCCATCAACACACATTTTTCTACAAAGAAACATTCCCCACCATTACAACATGGCAAGGAACCAAAAAATCAAAAATCAGTACAGCAAGATTGTTCCTCCAGATGTTTCATTGCAGTTTGCCAGCTATGGAAGGTTTGTCTTAGGTATGGGATTGAATAATTATGCACATTTGTCGTCTTCATCTACTTCAGACAATAAAGATTGTTGCTATTTTTCCTATAGCTCACTCCCCATCAGCTGCGATGTCAATTGGGTCATATGGGAACGAACAAGAAGACTCTCAAGAGTATGAGTCAGAAGTTGAAATGCAGTGTGATAGCCATGGAATGGTAGTCTTAGGTATGGGATTTAATATTTATGCACATTTGTCGTCTTCATCTACTTTAGACAATGAAGTCCGTTGCATGTTTTTCCTATAGCTCACTCCCAATCAACCGTGATGTCAACTGGGTCATCAGGGAAAGAACAAGAGGAGTCTCAAGAGTGTGAGTCATGGCTCTATTTTGCACCTCATTCAAATGAGAAATTTCACACTTAATTTCATTTTTCGGTTGCTTTCTACACTAGTAAATGATGACAGTGAGCAGAGACCTCATGGAGACTTCCCTAGTCTCCACAAGTTTTCAGCCCACAGAGCATGCTGGGGACAGAAACTCAAAGACAGCCAGGAACAACTGGTAAAGTTAACCATTGTGCCACTGTGGTTATATTTGAATGTCACTCATATAATCATACATGTATAAAGACTTTTCTTCCAGTAGCTGTCTCATGTCTTGGATGAGACCAAAAGTCACACTAAGCACCTTGCAATGGTGAATAACATCATCCTGACCCACTTTGACTTTTGGACTCTGGGTTTGCAGCGGGACATGGAGGGAACGGTAGGCATAGAGAATGTGCTGTGCTGATATGGTTTATGTAATATTTTTCAAAATCGTCCAATAATTTGTGTTTATGTGTTCTACTAGATCCTGAACTCTTGTCTCAAAATGATTGAGAAGGTAGTGTAGCTCCTGTGAAATATTTAATTCAAAATTATTGGATAGTTTAGTTCAATAGTCAATATATTTTGACAGTAAGAGATTTAGCAAACTTTCTCTGTTATAGAGAGTAGAGAACCTGTTTGCTGCAGACAGCTATGTCCTTTCCACTTGGTTCCCACCATCATCGAGGAACGCCATGGATCACCTTCCGGTAATTTGTTTAAAAGTTTTGCATTATTGAGTGAAGTTTGAGCATTTAATATTCAGCTATTGTTGTCTTTTTACAGGATAATGCAGCCAGTCTACAGTGGATTATTCTCCCAGTGTCCGTACCTGGACATTGGACACTGTGTAAATACCTTTTATATTTTCTTCCTTTCTTTTCTTTACACAACAAGTCCCTCATTGCTGATTTTAATGTTTTTCGATAATAATTAAATGCATGTCAGCTCTGTTGGGATTCCAGGAACATTACACAACTCACTGCAACTGGTTATATTTGAATTTGAATATTTAACAGATACTGAGGCCACAGGCTAGGGAGATTTTCTTCCTAGATTCCCTCTGGGGCAGCGGTTGGAGAGATGAGAGTAGAACCAGTCTATTCACGTTTTTAGGGCACCTCGCATAATCCTTTCTGGACAGTGGTAGTTCTGTTTTGAACCACTTGTCCTTTTGTTTGTTTTAATCGATGGTTCTGTTTTTATTTGATCTAAAATATTCCATTCCATATTCCAACTACAGTATTTTGATTCGTTAAACAGATGGAAACAGAACTATTTATCTTTTTTGAGACAGGCAGTTCTTTTTAAGCCCGTTATGAAAACTTTTTTATTTGAAGTTCCAACCTCTTCCTTATTCAGTTCAGGCTTTGTTCCAAGCGTTTATGCATACTTTTCAAACAAAAGTTAATTGAAGTTGAGTTACTTTTATTTACTTTGCTTATTATTTGACAGACACGTTGCTCACAGCCTCTCTTCTGGCCCCTGGAGAGAGCTTGGTGTGAATGATGTCCAGGTAAGACATTACATAATAGCATTTGCTAACTTTTTACTATTTTCTTGCCATACTTTTATTAAAATACATTGTTCACACCTCAGGGCTAACAAAGCAAGGTTGCTCCAACAACTGTGGCGTGTTTGTTTTGATGGTAAGACCTAATCAGGATGTTATAGCATTGCTGTTGTCTGTAAAAATGTTTGCTTGCTACATTAAAACCACATTAATTTGTATTGAAAAAAAATTATCCTTGGGAACACGCCTGACATTATATTAACCAGTACCTCTTGAGTTTCAGTACACTCTGTACATTGTAATGGGGGCCAATTGTGATTTCAGAGAGGTATGTGTAAATCGTGACACATTATGCTTAGTGTCCAAGGTGTTATTTCTTTTTACAACATATTAACATCTTCCTGCATTTCCTTCTTCAAAGGAAAACATGCTGCAAATTAGGAGGTGGTGTCTCGCTCTCCTGCAGAATTTCCCCATGCCGTAAGAGCCCTGAATATCACACTTTTGAATCAAATGACAAAAAAAACAGTTTTACGCACTGCCAACAGACCAACGTGAATGTTTTCATAGTTACTGTATGTTGTCATAAAATCACTAAGGTCTGAGGAAGACCGATTGCAGGACAGAAAACGGCGACGAGTGCAAGGAGGGCTACAGGTGAGAGGTCATGTGATTAATTAGTCTTGTAGTCAACTATTGCTAGACTAAAGCGTAATCCATCCACTTATTTCAATTATCTGTTTCACATCTTGCATTGTTATTGTGCCTATAAGAACCGCAATCTGTTTCCTTTCTAGACGCTGGGAAATTGACGGACCTGGAAACCGGGAACAGGGTTGCTTGCTATGGGCCAGAAAAATACCTTGATACTACTTTTTTCTTCTTTACAGATCAAAATTCTTTGCCTGGGGTGAAAATAAAAATCAATGATGCAAAGTCTTCTCTCTTTGGTTTATTTGACTTAGCTAATATAATTGAGTGTACGAAATAATATGTGTCTATACTAAAAAAGACATTTGAAATGACAAATAGATGAACCTTTTTCCATATTACCGGTAAGTCATTGTGCTGTGCTGTGCTGTATTGATGATTGAGAATGTGCTGCCGGATCTCCGCCACCAGATGGCGCCCGAGAGGGTAAAACCATGGGTTAAACGTTTAGACCCGCCCACATTTAGCTCCTCCTCGATCTGCGGGCTGCAGTCAGGGGCACTTGCCAGAGTACGTGTGCTTCTGGACGTAATGGACACACTCGACCTGTGGGTCTAGGGAAGGCGAGACCCAAACCAGACACCCCGGCCCACTGAGAGCTAAGCTAGCCATGCACTTGGCAGAAAACGCCCAAGAAAGCAAACCGCTGTCCTCTAGAGAACAAAGAGTCTGGGCTAGAAGTATAGAAGAGAATGGGAAGTAGAGGGGAGTATGGGCTGCGGGGGTGAAGGTCGACACCAACCTAACCACAGACGCCTGGAACTACACCCTACAAGAGAGCAAAAGGGCTGCGATCAAACGTGTGAACGCAAGGAAGAAGCAGAAAAAGGACTAACTCGAAAGAAGGAAGAAAAGAGAAAGGTACACCTTCACCCTGCTCAATGCCTACAATGTGGCAATTGATATGGACACTAGGGCTTTGACTTTTGTCCAAAAATCATATTCAAAGTTTGTTTGTTTATTAATATTAATATTCGAATATTATATATATCGAATATGTATATATACTTGCGTGTTCCAACGGTTTATTAGGTTTCTAATAAATCGCTGTCTAATCAATACTTGCTATGGTGATGACAAGAAAGAATCCTCAAAGGGGACAAGAAAGGCCCTGGATTGGGAGGATCAGAAAGAAAGAAGCAGAGTGAAGAAGAAGCCTGCTCCCCGCTGATCTCGAGCAGAAGGTATAGGACAGGAGGCCAGAGAGCATGGACCGGCCCGCTGAGAGGCACAGAGAGACCGGAGGGAAATATGCGGATGACTACTATGGAGAACCATCCAGGAGAGGAGATGAAACACCCCACCACCAAAAGGGGAACTGTGATACAGAAAGAGAAGAACACCAGAGGAGCCAAGAAATCTACTACAAAGACGGAAAACCAAGAGTGGAAAACACAAGAAAGAGCAGATGACCCCATGAAGAACGAAACCTGGAGAGGAGTCCAAGGATACGAGGACGAAGGAAGGAACGAAAGGGGACTGGAGGAGTCTGAAAGAGGGACTGGGACCAAACAGAAGAAACATAACACCCAGAGAAGAGCCACTGGACCTGAGTCAAGACAAGACTCCCACAGTCCGACCCAACGCGCGACAGCAGAGACGATAAGGAAACGGGAGGATACAGGGAAGACAGGGAGAACAAACTCCAGGGAAGCCAGGAAAAGGGGCGACCGTCGGCCCCTCAACCCGGCCCCGGTTGCAACAGTTTTAATAACTACTTTAACATTGGCTTTGAGTACTAACAATGATCAAAAGTGCTAATGAAGCGCTGCAATTATAACAACTCCTCTTCAGTTTAAAGTCCAGAAGTCTAGCACAGCGCGCAATTAGTTCAGCAGAAGCATACCGAAGGCCGGAAACAAACGTTCAAGAATCTCAAGTGCAAGTGTAGCCATTTAATAAAGCACACACACACACACACACACACACACACACACACACACACACACACACACACACACACACACACACACACACACACACACACACACACACACACACACACACACACACACACACACACACACACACACACACACACACACACACACACACGTTTTCGAATCAGCAAATACCAGATAGACGAAGTGGACGTTTGCATGTATATGCTGTCTTTCCATTTCACAATATTCAACGATTCAATCTCGTATTCAATGCTAGTAAGTTAACACAAACTAACGACAGACATTAATTCATAACCCCCCATATGGGACGGTCTTTGGACAGCGGATGTCTTAAACAGCAGGTGGGATACAGATTCCCAGACAAAGCGCGTCAATTTCTTCATCAAGTTCTCATCTTTTTGAGCCATTGACAGCAGATTCCCTGATTGCCTTGTACAGACACGTGGTAAAACAAAATTTACAAGAACATACAATAGATGATCATAAAAAAACAACACACACACATAACATCGGGTTAAAGTGCAGCCAGAAATAAAGGTCCACAGGGGGTCGTGTTTGGTGGCGTACGGAGATGCGCGTGACAAAGGAAACGAGGAAGCGCTGAAGCGGCAGGACTCGCTGGATCTTTGGAGTGGAGGTGATGGCGGCGCTCAGGGGAGGGCAGTGAGTGAGCCTGGCTGGCGTAGGAGCCCTCCCGGGTCTAGCATCCCTCCGGGGGGGCGCTGGGCTTGATCCCCCTCTGAGGGAGGAGGGCGAGAGGAGATGGGTTTAGAATGGGGTACAGGGGGGTCGGGGACGGTGGGGAGCAGAGGCTGCCTGTTCGGAGGACTATGGCTGCTTTGTTCTGACTGCATGTACACGTGCACACAGAGATAGGCAGCTTTCAGGGACAGCAGGTTGCACAGGTTTGAGGTGTGCAGGCATTTCCTGGAGATCCAGCCCCCCGCAGGAGTAGGTATGGTGGGGTAGGATTAACAACATGGTCCCAATGATAAATAACAATCATGCTTCTTAACTTTTAACAATGAACTTTTTTTTTTTTTTTTTTTACAAAAAAATGGTCAACCAAGACCTCAAATTCATCAATGCAAAAGTGTAGAACCTTTGCCCTCCATACACATGTAGGGATATAACCACAAATGAGACTAACGAGAGCTGAACAATTCTCACACAGAAGGAGGGGAAAAAGGAACAATAACACAAATCCTTAAGGGAGTCAAATTTTCCAAAGAGCATGAACGTGCAAGGGAGGTCAGAATCCAGATACAGGACAATCACATGGGTTATACACATGGAAAGTGAATATAATTTACCTCACCCCCGTCACCATCATTACCATCATCCTACTTGTCCTGGAATTGGAGACAAGACAAGACAGACAAGAGTTGATGCCAGAGAGACCAGAGAAACACACTAAAGTTCAGTGGGTATACTGGCTTGCCTTGTGTCTCAGGAGTGTGCGTGTGTGTGTGTGTGTGTGTGTGTGTGTGTGTGTGTGTGTGTGTGTGTGTGTGTGTGTGTGTGTGTGTGTGTGTGTGTGGGGGGGGGGGGGCAGTGGCGAGAGAGTGGCTAATCCTGGAATCAGGGCCCACCTGATCCCTGGCACTCAGGAGGCGATTAATAAGCGCGACGGCCTCCAACTTGCCAGCCCCCGTTGCCTGGAAGGACGAACACGTTATTGTCATGTTGAAACACAAGATGGTTCTCCTCCACATTTTTATCCAAAGCGACTTACTTACAAGTAAATTTGTCAGAAGAAAGAGAAACAATATTTCACTGGCTGTAAAGTAAGGATGTTCATAGAACCAAGGGCCAAGCACTAACAGTTGTTAGTTTTACCCATTCCCGATATATACAACAAAGATAAGTAGTATAGACGCTACATGATGCTACGTACTGTTTTGAAGTGCCAGGACGTACAACATACAATAAGTGCGTAAGAGGGTTGTTTTTAGGAGTAAGGGAGGAGAAGGAAACGTAAAAGGACTCCTGTACTAACCACTGAAAGGGCCGTCTGTCCGTCGTACCCGGGGGTGTTCAGATCGGCCCCGGCTAGGTTCCAGATCTGCAGACCATCCAGGTCTCCGTTAGCTGCTAGGCTAAAAACACACAAGGTATCAGAGGTCAAAGTAGCCCTCGACGTACAGCCACCGCTCCACTAAACAACCTGAATATTTAAACCGCTGCAGTCATATCAACCAGCAAGTAAGCATCAGAGAAGGGAATGCATTTGTTATATTTTGTAAACGACAGTGAAATGGAAGTAGTGCAAGCACTTCATGATTGGCGACGTGGTAATCAATCGTTGGGCACGTCGCGGGCCCCGTATCAGATCTTAAACCAACACGTTTTACAGGACATGTTGTAACGTAGCACGATAGCAACGGGGCCGTGACGGAGCCGACAGGTCCAGCGACCCGAGCGAGGGGGCCATACGGAGGAGCCAGGCTCTACGTGCATGGGGGCAAGGGAGAGAGAGAGATGCTGGAGATGAGGAGAGCCGCAATTATGCTGCCTGGGAGCATTCCTGCTGCGGCTCGGCGTCAGACTAGGGAGACTGGTCGTACCTGTGATAACGAATGTGGGGGTGGTTGTTTCAACGCTTGTCCCCCATACCATCTCTGAGCGCGTCTCACCTGCACAGCTCTGTGCCCGAGACGGCCAGCTGCTCTCGGGACAGGTGGGCTCCGCCCTTCCGCAGGACCATCACAATGTCTTTGCGTCTGCAGTAGACCAAAGAGGGGTGGAGGGGGAACGTAGGAGTTGTGCATCAGTAACAATTGGCCACCAATGAGTATTATTAGGGGGTTGCGACAGAACAAAGATGCACTTGTTGGGAGGTGTCCGTGTTGTTGAGGTGCAACACAGGGGACAATACAGCTTCTACCATCATATGCTCTTTTTGAATTGAGTGGTGGTGACAAAAGGAAAAGGTACGCAGGTTTGATTAATTGCCAGGCAAGTGGAGACAGGTGTCCTCCGCCCCCACAGTCAAACAACACACACACACACACACACACACACACACACACACACACACACACACACACACACACACACACACACACACACACACACACACACACACACACACACACACAGGTGTCATAATACAATAGATCAGGGCATGCAAGATGACATTCAAAGAGGAACTCCTCCGAAGCCCGTCCTCCTTGGAGTTAATGACGAAGAACATAAAAGAGGCGGTTGTTAAAAGCCAGTTAAGCAGAGTCCTTCACAAACGTTATTGCGGGGCTTACCTAAAGCGCACTGCGTTAGACAGGGGTGTTTCGCCGTAGCGATCCCGGCTGTGGATGGTGGACCCCTGGTCCAGGAGGTACTGGACAACCTTCAGGTGGCCCTCACTCGCAGCGATGTGCAGCGGTGTGCGTCCGTCGTAGTCGCCCACACTCAGGTTACTCCCCTAGTCCACACACCACGACTGCCGTTAGTGTTTTGGTTAAATGATGAAGACCGGATTATGATCTAGTTAAAACAGCTGACAGGGCGAGATACATTTACTAAGGAACGATAGAAAAACTGAATCAATGAAAACCCGGTCGATCTTAGCCTCCAGGTCCCTCAAAGTAACAAGCGATCAATGTTAGAGAGAGAGACTAAATAAAGTTACATCAAACCATCAATCTTGTATGCGTCAATCTTGTAGATCTGTATAACTGTGAAGCTGCTTCGTTCAATGTCTTGGCCTTAGGGCTGTAGCTAATGAATATTTTTAGAGTCAATAAATTATTTTAGATTAAAAATTTTGACAATAAAATGTTGAAGCAAATTTCATCACAAGTTAACAGACTACAAAGAGAAGGCTTAAAGGTGCTTGCTTTTTCTGACAAGCCAACCAAAACAACATTCCAGTACGGTTAGTGAATTTGGAGGTTGATTTTGAAGGCCTTCCTCCAAAGTGACCCTCCTGAAACACATTACTCGCTCACTAGCTTTAGCAATAGCTCTGCCTAGCCTTGTGGAAAGCTCTGGTCATGCGTGATGAGTGCATGGGCAGAGTGTTTGCAGGTAGCAGGGTAGGTAAGTAGACAGACCGGCCTGGGACAACCCCAGACCAGCCATTTATTTATTTTCCCTGTTCTTTTCCAGAGCATTTGCTTTATTTTATTTTTTTCCATACCCATTGATATTGGCTCAGGCCTGTGATTTACATGAGCCAATATCAGTGGGTATGGACGTACAGATGAAACAGGAGACTGAGAGGAAGGTTAGATGGAGGGGGGTATTGATTACTGTTGGGATGTAAAGAGCTCTAGCTTTAGGAATGAATTGTTTTATACTTATACTTGAAAATTGACTATCAAAATAAGATTTAATGAATTTTCTTGCTTGATCGACTTATCATTGCAGCCCTACCTGGCATGCTACATGACTTATTATACATGTTTATTTCAGTGTTGCTTGCCATTTCCTGGATGGATTTCAGGGCCTCCACGTCTCCGATCTTGGCGGCGGCGCAGGCCAGCGGGGGGGTCAGGGCGTCGCGGATGGCTACCAGCTCCTGGGGAACGGCATCCAAAATCAGGGAAGCTTCATCCGTCACTTTTGACAGAGCAATCAACGAATCCTATTCTCATCTTATCTCTGCAACACAGTGAAAACGAGTACCGGTACTAGTATTCCCCTTTTCAATATCGACCGTATTCAGAAACTGCACAGGACAATTTTAGAATGGAGCAAGTTCAGAACCGTTGAATTCAATTCAATTAAGATTGAAGAACCACCATCAAATGTGACTTTAGTCACGCTCTTCACTGGCTGTTTATCCCAAATATTTTCGTCAGATACAGGTCATCTTGCTATCAACCTTTCAGCCGACGGTTAAGGACACTAGCAGCTGGGCACTGAGCACATTTGGATCCAGAAGTAAAGGCTTAGGCTCATGGACGCTGGAAGTGGGGGGGCTGGGGGGGCTGCAGCCCCCCCTGGTGGCGAGAGGCTGAATGTGAAATGCAAAAACCCCCGTGGAAATAAATAAATAAATACATAAATATATCAGACTATTATTATACTATTGTCATTTTACTTGTGACTATAAATGTCACAAGCATGATTTGATTCACAAAAGGCGCACACCTGCTCGTATAGACGGAATGAAACCAAACCCCCCCCCCCCCCCCCCCCCCCCCCGTCATCGGAACGTTTCTCAGCCCCCCCAACTGTGAATTACTTCCAGCGTCCCTGCTTAGGCTGCGTTCCAATCATTTAAAAACGACCTTTCCCTCATGATTTGTTGAAATGTTGCCCTGCACTCATCATCATCGAAGGCATGACATTCTCACTGTTCCCCAGACTCCCAAGTCCGTGAGCATGCCCAGTGGCGTCTAAACACTTGTGGATTTTAGAGTATGCCGCAAGTTACCTGCAAGTAGATCGTATGTGGTGTTTGCAGAGTCCCTGGCTGATGGAGACAGAGGCTTGCGTTTCATTGAAAAACACAGAACTTTCGACATGCTGCATCTCACATAGGGCGTAAAACGTAAAGTATCTTCCCGTTCAGACTGACCTCCCTGCAGCTGATGCTGAGCGACTTGGCGATGACCTGGATGAAGCGGCTATCACGCAGGTTGAGCTTGGCTCCCGCCAGGTCTGCCATCATCTCCCCTCGCAGGTTCTCGGCCATCATCTGGATCGTGTGAGGTACATGCAAGGACCCGAAGATATGCATGCAAACGTGGGGTCAGCAGTGGTCACAACCACATCGGCGGCATGCGGCTAAACTGACTAACAATTGTTAGTGCTTGCCAATTGGTTCTATAAACGTCCTTACTGTACCTACAGCGATAGATTTTTTCTCCTTCTTCTAACAAATGTACTTATTGTAAGTCGCTGTGGATAAAAGCATCTGCTAAATGCCCTGAATGTAAATCTAAACGCAAGACCCACCTTCTTTTTGGTCTGCAGGTCCAGACCTTCAATGGCCAACACATAAGAGAGCTTGGAGAGGACCGCCTCTGGGGTCATGTCCACGCCGGGCAGCAGCCCCGCTTTATACAGCACCTGAGGAGAGGGAGGCAGGTGGGTACCATCCAAGGGCTCATTATCCTCGTCTGCCATTTTAGGGACTTCTCCTCCAAACGATTCCTCTCATTTTTAGTTTTGACAACATTTGGACTGCATTTAAAAACTGCACAGGACGATGTTAGGATTTAGTTAGTTCAGGGCCTTTAAATTCCAATAGATTAGGATTGAAGAACCACTTTCAATTGTGACTTCAGTCACGCCATTGGTTGGTTGTTTTCCCAATAGTAGTTTTCTGTGTTGCTATTCATTCACAATTTTGTAACCATTTACTCCTGACCCATTCAGCAGAATCCCTTCTCTGATGGCTAGCACGCTAGCGCCTACCTCGCCTGTGGCGTAGACCTTGGACACGGTGCCCCTCAGGCACTGGGTGGTGTTGATGATGATCACGCCGCGGTCGGTGGCCTTCTTCATCTCGGCCAGGAGGTCGGGGCGGTTGTCGGGGGCGTTCCCGGTGCCGTAGGTCTCCAGGACCACGCCCTCCATGGGCGGCTGCAGGAACGACCTCACCTGCGCACACGGAGCAGACGCGTCAGAGCACACCATACATGGACTCCACTGAACCAGCCAGACACACGGGTTGCATCATGAGCCGGGCGAGGAGGAGTCAGGGCTACATGGGGCTTTGTGTCGGTCACTCTGTCCCCTGCAAAAGCCCCTAAGAGCCCCAGAGGTTATGTGCCCCCCTCCGAAAACCTAACTACAAGTCGGGGTGATGGAGATGCACCGCAAGCATCGCCTTTCCTGCTGGGTTTGTCGGTGCATTTATGATTAGTTTTCACACACGTTCCTTTGTACGACACATCAGCTCCCCGTTAAAGAGATCACTAGATGTCACTGAATAAGGGAATTTCTGCAGAGAAGGCTCAGAACCACAGACGCATAATCCTAACTGCATCCCGATCTCGAGACCTGCTGCGTACCTACAACTCAACACATAAGTAAAATTTGGCCTTTTTGATAAACCTGAACCCCAACTCCCCGCACCTCACCAGCATTATGGCTCAACTCCCCCATCCCCGTCCCTGCATGTGACCCCAGCTCCTCTCCTAAAAGCACATCTGCTGTTGTCTTGTGCTGCTGCCATCCCCGTCAACGCTTGACTGGCACCGAGAGACTTCATTACCCGCCGGTAACCATGGCATCTGGAGGTGAAAACGCTAAACGCCAGGAACAGGGGGTGGGGGAGGCGACCATAAACTTACAAAGACATGAGCAGAAAGAATGTAACTAGGCTTGTATCGTCACTCTGAACATAAAGTGGGACAGGTGCGACACACTGAAAAGCCCAGCAGGAAAGACCATTTGCTAATACAATAGGCGCCAATACACTTTGCCCCAAGCCTCTCGTACAGAATGAAGCGCTTCGAACCCAAAGCAAACTGCTGTGGTACAGTGAGCAATGTGACCCAAGGCAGGCAGAGAGGGAGACAGAGAGAGAGAGAGAGGGAGACAGCCAGACAGACAGACAGACAGACAGACAGACAGACAGACAGACAGACAGACAGACAGACAGACAGACAGACAGACAGACCGAAAGAAGGAGACATAGAGAGAGACTGAGAGAGAGACAGAGAGAGAGACAGAGAGAGAAGGTCTTTTGATGGTCGACGGGGGTAACGAGAGCAGACGGAGACAGTAAAGCAACTCTCTATTCATCTCAGGATGAGAAACTAAATATTATAATGCCCGGGCCAACTGGGTTTTTAGTGGGTAATTGGTCATGGCCCATAACCAAACTTCATACTTTCCTAGGGCCAAAGGACTGCTGGGGACATCCGAGCAGAGTCAGGAAGTACTGGCGTAAGTGAAATCAGAAAACACAAAAATAAATTAGAAAAATAAATGGAGGGAAATATTATGGTGTTAGACTGGGATCGAACAGGCCAGATTGTGCGTGCATCTTCTTGGATTGTCGTACAGTTTATCGAGCGCAGGTGACAAGCCACGCAGTAAGACAAACATTTGGTGTCTGCTGGTCCTTCAGGAGTGTGGCAGATAAAAACATTTGATTTAAATACCCATTTGCCATTGCAGTAGGTGTCAGGGCGATTTAGAGGCATAAACAACAAACTTTACAACGGGGAAGGGCTCCTGTGGTGAGGCGAATTAGACTGAGTGGAAACGGAGGCTGGGTGGCCTATATTTTAAGTAAAAATGTAATATGGGACCCGGGCCGTTTACAAACACGGGTCAGACGACTAATTACAGGGAAGGAAAAAAACAAAATCTTTCTAGAGCAAATATTTGTGTAAAACATGGATGCTATTCTCAAATTCTGTAGGAAGTTGCAGAGGAAAGGACACTACCACTACTACCAATACCACTACCACTACTTTAGAAGACAGATGCATGGCTAGATGGAGGGCTTCCTTCATGCCATAGCCCTCTGTTGTTTAAAGCCCATCGTCATAACATAGTGAAATGTATTCCTATAACTGAGCAAAGCCTCTGCAGTACACATATAGATGTCAAAGAAGACAAAAGCAAAAGGTATTTTTGACTAATTCACACGTATTGAGATAATGGAATGGCGCCAACACTGCAGACCTGATTGAAAATGAATGATATTTGTTTTTCAATTTACATTTCATAGTGCAATCTCGTTTAACAGACAACGAATATTCTCACCCACTAATGGGCACTAATAACAAAATCTGAAAAGTATTTGGATGATTTTCGATGTCATTAATGTTGCCAATGAAAACAAACCAGAGACAGGCTATGAGTCATCTCGATTCAATAGTTTTATTATGACCTTTCTGATCTCTCTGCATGTGAGAGAATGAATGACTAAAAAACTGAATGAGTCATTTCCAACTGATGACCAAGAACCATAGAGACGACTTCATGACTCTGACTCAACACCACCTGAGACAACATACGAAACTACCTGTGGCCACGAGGTGCACACTATGCATCATTCTCTCTCCAATCCTCCCCCTCTCCCTCCCTTGTGGACTCCCCGTCCCTCCCTGTATATATACCTCCATCCCTTTCCCCCTCTATCTTCCTCCCATACCCTCTCTCCCTCCCTCCCTCCCTCCGGCTTACTTACTTGCTCCCTTCCACTCCCTCCCTCCCTCCTACTTGCTCCCTCTCCCTCCCTCTTTGTATATCAACCTCCCTCCCTCTCTTCCCTACTTGTAACTATCTCCCGCCGTCTCCCCTCTTCCCTGGCTGACTTACGGTTGCCGCGGTGATGCCAGGGAACAGCCTCAGCAGGCCCACGTTGCGGTTCAGCCCTGTGTTCACGGCGAACTTGTTGGAGCGGTTGGCTCTCCACACCGTGTCCCAGTTGACTGTGGGGGACAGAGCATTAACTAAATCGCCACGGTAACCACAACTGGAAATCCAAATGATAAGGAAGCACCATGACCAGCCATTCATTCATCCATCCATCCATTTATTCATTCATTACTTGTTATATCCACGTCCAAGTTGGCCAGGGGGGACAGGTTAGGGGAGGTGAAGGCATCGAAACTTCCAGCGTCCACTTTGGTGACGCGGTTTCCCCTGTACAGTTTGTTGCGGAAGTACAGGCATACCTTGATAGGAAGAGACGTACAGGTGAACAATGTATTTTGAAGAGGAATTTGGTTTTAATAGTACAATTCATAATAGTACAATCTTTCTGATGAGGACAGCAACCATGAACAAAACGTCTGTCGGGAAGGATGTTCGTTCAAGCTAATATATTTTAGTTTCATTCACTCGTTAGTGAATTCAGCTACAATAGTGTCAAACATATCAACTGTCAACTGTAATCTCACCTGTAAAAAAGGGAGTATAATCAGTTAGTTTTAATTGTCTTCCTAGTATCTTGTTGTACTCCCTGACAGTCTTCTTCCTGTTTGAGATAATCACCTGCTGTTGCGAAACACACCAACGTTTACCAAACAATCTCGTCAAACAAGAATGTTAACAACGTTTTTGTTGCCTTTCCTCCACATAAAACTATTGTCAATTACAACAATGACTGATTTTCTGTTTGACAATAAAACGGGGGGGAAAAGTAGTTTCTTTTTTTGAACGTTCCTGTTCAAATGCAACCGTCAATGGATATTTACAAACACACAGTAGCTACATGTAGTATCTACATGCAGTAGCCAACAGTAGCAGCCTCTTATTGCTCACCTCCGGAATGTGAAACAGACCAGCCAAAAGCAGCGCCCCCTGCAGGTTGTCCCTGCCATCGCTCCTTATTTCATAAATTGGCACCTGGAAGAAAGTTTATGTCTTCAAATCAAATAATTACATAAGAAAAGTGGCGCATCGGTGACGCACCCCACTGATGTGCAAACCAGGCGGGCGAAAATATGCCTTGGTTACCCGGGTTTAAATGACTTATGCTACATGTCACACCCTCACTCTTTCAACACACTCTACTATCCTGCCGATGCATAAGTAAAGTAGACAGACATTTACATTGACATTTAGGGCATTTAGCAGACACTTTATCCAAAGAGGCTTTTTTTTAAGTACATTTGTCAGAAGAAGGAGAAACAATATATATAACGACAGTATAAATAAAACTTGAGCTGCTGCCCCCGCAACACAACCCCGGATAGGCGGATAAAGATGATGATGAGGATAGCGACAGTATATCCTTACTGCCAGTACAGTAAGGATGTTCATAGAACTAAGTGCCACCTAGCACTAACAATTGTTAGGTTAACCCATTCCCTGTATGCACCAAATATAGCTAGGATAAGATGCTACAGCCAGACAGACAGACAGACAGACTACTATAATAGCACTGTTCATTCCCAAAGGGAAATTTAAGTGCCACAGTCATAAAATAATAAAAGAGCGGTTTTGCATCAGAAGCCGCAATTTATCTGTCACATCTTTACTGGGGCCCTATAGCATTATCGAGGGGCTGTTGTGGTGTCAGCCCACGCCTCGTCAGAACGCAGGCGTTACCTGGGAGCCAGTGAGGATGACGGGCTTGCCCAGGTGGTCACACATGAAGGACAGGGCGGAGGCCGTGTAGGCCATGGTGTCCGTGCCGTGGAGGATCACAAAGCCATCGTAGCCCTCGTAGTTTTTCTACCAAGACAAATATAAGGTGGTTTAAAAGGATGAGGTGACCAATCTATGGAGAACACATTTTTGTTTAGTCAATGAGCAGAAACATCTATCCAACACGCACCAGCAATGCCTTCTTCTCATATGTTTCACCTTATATTTAATTGATGAGCAGAAGGGTGTGAAACATCATGCTCTATGATGCCTACAGGTAGGTTTGAATCCACAACCTTTCTGGCCTTATTCATTCAACTAACATTTCGTTTCCCAAAAGGCATGATAATTAATGTGCTGCAGAGAAACTGATAATTGGGCATCACATACTTCGATGTCCTTCCCGATTTTCGCCCAGTCCTCGGTCGTCATGTTGGAGGAATCAAGTAAGGGGCTGTACTCTAGAAAGGTGTACACTACCCGTTTATTGTCCTTGTACGCCCTGTGAAAAGACGTAGACATTTTGCAATTATCAAATACATTACAGCAGTTGCAACGAAGGCAGATATTCAGCATAACAATGAAAAAGTTTGACAAAAAGGAGTAATGGATCACACAGGAAATCATATGTTCAGTCTGTTAATCCTAATGGTGGAAGAGTTATGCTTAAACTGGGGAATGTTAAGAGAACGGATGGAAAATGAAAACCCAAGCATGTTCAACGAAACGATGGACTGTGCAGCAGATCCCCTTCTGCTTGATCTGCTGGGGGTCACAAGGCATTAACAAGCACAGTCCGAACAGTGGATGTGCTGTCGGGAGACAGCACATGGGACGATTTAGTGGCAACGTCTGTGTAAATAACAGGCCGGGCCACAAAAGATGGCCGTTTGGCTGTTGTGCAAGTTTGCATCAGGGCGGTGCAGCTTCATTCGAGGGCAGCCGAGGTTCGCTCCTGTCTCCTCTAATTGGTTGCTAGTATGAGGAAGTGCATGCTAGCCCAGCATGTATAAACATATCCAAGTCCCTCCTCAGTGGAATTTAAGGTTGGGCCTACTGGGAACCCCGCCCTGTAGTCCCGGGAAAAGAGGGCACCTACCAGGCAAAGCAGCTGGGAGAAGAGTCTCCTTTTAATAGGAAAGGCAGTGGGTGTCTGGGGGATAGATAAAACAGCAGGGGGGGGGGATGCTCTATTTTTTTAAATGACCTGCAATGACAGACCGACAGACAATACCCCAGTCAGCCCTAGGTCCAACGTGCATCCCTGGAACATATGTTGTGGATCAGCTTCTGGTGCCACCAGCAACAATAGCTAACCGCCAATTATTTCTCTGGCGGCCAGTGTAGCCTTAAGGTGTTACAAGGTAGTGCATTAGCATTAGCATACGGACGCTAGGATGTCCCGCTGTCTGATGAATGGAGGACTAACTTATGAGTCTGTGCTTGTGCGTGCGTTTATTTATTTTTTTGGGGGGGGGGGGGGGGGGGGGGGGCAGAAGTGGATAAAGGTTTTAGGGGTGTGGGCCGGCCTTGTGGCCTGCCTCTCAATAAACAACAAATAAAGTATCTGGATAATTCATTAGCCTAAACCAATTCCGTCCCTGGGAATCAATGCACAACATATGTAGGCAGCTTTCAGATGGAGAGATACCCCAAGAGATGTTCAACATCCACAAACACAAAGCCTTTTCTTCAAAGCTTCTTCTTTAGCACACAACCTGCAACCCTCTCTATTTGTATTGTCACAGAGGGCTGATGTCACATGACCCCCCCCCCACACACACACACACACTGACCAATACACTAGCTTGTCAATGTGCCTCAGGAATCTCAGAAAGGCCTTTTCTGAACTGCAAGCAGGAATGTAAAACGTGCTCATGGCACAAGGATTTCAGGCGCCAGTCACGCCAAAGCATAGTAGAGACGCCTACAATGCCTCCATTGGGTTCCTGTCGGGGCAACACAGCAGTTGAGAGTGGGAAGAAAGGATGTAGAGTGTATCTGTTGCATTAATGGTGGGAGGTGGTGGGGCTGTCGCTTTATTTTGTACCCCTGGTGATACTAAATATAAACCAAGAGATGAATATAAAAGTATGTAACCATGACTTGGCCTGTACATAGTGCTGTGGCTTGCTAGAAGTCCAAAATGAACCTTCCATTCTTTAGCACAAGTCTGTGTCCATAGTGAAATGAACACATCTTTGACAACCTTAGCCCACACATCAGGTCGACAAATACTTACCTTTTAAATATTAATTAGTTAGTGTAGAACTTACTAGTCACTCGAGGGTGACTCCTAAATAGTCCAATAGGATTGTTAAATTCAATTTTATTTGTATAGCCCTTAATCACAGGTAGTCTCAAAGGGCTTGACAGGCAATATATTTATGAAATATTGAAGTGGTGTCTTGGTGGACGAAAGGCTTACGGCAGGACTAGTGTTTTGTCCCTGTTACCGTAGAAGTCATACACGCACGTTTCCTCGGCATATCGCTCATCATGGAAGGTGGTCAGCTTTCGCAGGCCCTCCACAAACACATTATCCTCCGGTTCGAGGACTGGGGGGGGTGAGACAAAGACAATCTGTTAAGATTCAAGATTCAAGATTCAAGTATTTATTGGTCACATGCGTAATTTGTGGAGCAAAAAAGCAGTGAAATGGGGATTGCGACTGCAACTCCCAGCTGTGCCAAGTTTAATAATAATTGAAAAGTAAGAAGATGAAATTTGAATAAAAAGAGAATGAAGAGGGGGGAATTATGCATTCATTGTCCGTATGGCTTGGGGAAAAAAAATTCTCAGTCTTTCTGTTCTGGCCTTTTGAGAACGAAGCCGCTTTCCAGTCTTTGTGAGGAACGCACTTGTGGCTGTTACAATCAAGCAGCCCAGAAACCTGGCTGACAGTGAACTCTGCTGGTAACAAGGAAAATTGCACTTGATGAACAGGCCTAAGAATATAATATAACTTTTATTTATTTTTTACTTTATTTACACGTTCGTGTTACATTACATATTCACAGATTGGGAAAAATCGTATGAACCAAAACCTAAAACTGCAGGAGATTAAAACTAGTATATCTAGTCTCAGTATAGGCATTCAAGTATAGAGCTCCTCCATTGATTATGTCGTACCATTTGTAATCATAATGCTAAATACAGAGATTTCTCAGGCAGTAAATATCATTACATTTTCTTTGTCAATCCAATGCATGTAGGCCTATGACTGCACTCATGGCATGCAAGCTTGTCTATCAAGCTTGCTTGCTTGCCATATGGCTGACAAGCTTATTCAAACCTGAGAAGTTTTAACTACATTTGAGGAAATGTTTTCGTACTGAAGTACTTTCATGGAGGATTTCTTTTTTTTAATACATAGCCTATAAACCAATTGGATCTTTCAAGTAGTTGAGGAGTAGCCTAGTACATTATCAACCGTCAATTTCAGCTGTGACATTTGCAATTGATATGTGCCTTCAGACATAGGCTACTTGTCAGGACGACTTTAAGCTTTCCATGAATCTGGGCCAATGTGTGGGTTTCTGGTAGTGATTGGTCATTCGCGACCGAATCTGTTCGGATGAACGAATCGTAAACAAGAACAAAGCTAATTGATTCTTCTCTCTCGTTCGTCTCGTTCGTTCTCAGACTCGACTCCTGCCAGACCCATATGGAGGTAGATTTGTGTCTTTATTATGCAATCAAAAATAATAGTTTTGAGAGCAAAACTTTCCACACTGCAATCAAAAAATAGGTTTGAGAGCAAAACTTTCTACACTGCAATCAAAAAATAGATTTGAGAGCAAAACGATCGACACTGCAATCAAAAAATGTTTTATTGCAAGATAAATTAATTTGATAAAAAAAATATTAATGGGAATCCAAAAGTTTTGTTTGCAAACCCAAAAGTTTTGTTTGCAAATCCAAAAGTTTTGTTTGCGAATCCAAAAGTTTTGTTTGCGAATCAAAAAGCTTTGCTTGCGAATCCTAAAGTTTTGCTTGCGAATCCAAAAGCTTTGCTTGCTGTTGAGCTGAATCTCGTGGGCGGGACCTACGCCGAAAGATGTAAGACACGTCTCTATTGGCCAGTCTCGATCGGAGTGACAGCTTGGCAACATCCACAGTTAGTAACGAGAGAGGGAGTTCTATTTCATGTAGGCTACGCCGTCTAGGCTTCGCCTTATGAGCTCGTCCCGTGCGCGCGCTTGCGCGCCCTGAATATCCCGTAGGACTCCCTGTCAGCCGACAAGGAGACCATGGCAGAGGAGAGCAGGGCGATGTTGTTGACCGCCGCCGCGGATTGAGAGGCACAAACGAACACCCTGTCCGTCAGGCCGACAATCTGCTTCTGGAGGCGGTCGGGGGGCAGCGGCTTTTCGGATGTTGCCAAGCTGTCACTCCGATCGAGACTGGCCAATAGAGACGTGTCTTACATCTTAATTTATTATTAATTATAGTTATTTTTAATAACAGTTATTATGACACAGTTGTTGAGTAACCTTTCAGCGCAATTTGTTGTTACTACTACTACTAGGTTTGAACGCTCCAAAGAAACAGGCAAATTGTTTAAAAAACATCACATATCACAAAAGGATTGGTAGCATAGCACATATGAATTCATCCTGAGATGCATCCCCTCGACTTCACACGAAATCAAAGAAATCCTTCCTTCCAATCACAGTATTGGCCTTCCAATAGGCCTACGTCTGAAGCACCATGAAACACTGAACATTTTAGACTAAAACCAGGTTCCTAAATCTTGGACTTGGTGTAGGACTAAACTGTATGGTAAAACTATAATAGCAACATTAGGATTAGGATTTTTTTTTATTGCCATTTATGCAAAACATAGGGTCCCATAACTCGGAAGCTATTGAGCAAAAAGCTATTTCATAGGAAATGAATGGGATTTTTAAAATATCTAAATAAAATAGGAGGTGCAAAATATTAATTTTTATTGAGGTGTGTGTTGTTAGTACCACATAGTAGGACAGGTCTACATTGGTCTGGGGTGTCTGGGTCAAATACCTGGGAAGCTATTGAGCAAAAAGCAATTTTCCATAGGAAATGAATGGCCGAATATCTGTCGAATATCCAACATCCTACTAACTTCACCACGGTATATTGTTTATGGTTTAGGACCAACATAATCTCTCATCTGCTTGCATGTTATGAGCCAACTTCAGCCCTCAGTTTGGATTGATCAAAGCTTGGCAGCTTTTATTTTATTTCTTTATCGATCACTTGATCGATAAAGAAAGACACTTTTTAAACCTTCACAGACACATTGTTGACTGGCCGAGTTTGTGTTCCCCAATTAAGCACTTCCAGATCCCCGCCTTCTGCGAAATGATTCAACAGCGTGCCTGTGTGCATGTCATCAGTGATGCTTCAACCAAAAAAAACAACGTTTTTTTTTACTATTATTATTCCTTGCAATGAATTAGGCCTACTCACTAACGCACGTAGTAGGCTCATCCGAGAACATGGATAAATAGTTAGGCCTACCGTCACCATGACTCTTCATTCCGATTGTTCCTCCGGTGTTGATGACCAGTACCGAAACCTCATTCCTACTGCCATGCGTGCAGTTTCGCATGATGGGTTTGGGATTAGACAAAGCTTGACCGAGTGCAGTCATGTTTACAGAGATCGAGGGAGGATTCGATATAGACGTCTTATATTCTGCCGGGATTTAAACCGCTTTCGGTTCTGGCCCTAGCTTTATATCGACCAGAACAGTGGAGTCTTAAAGGGTTAATTACCAAATAAGGGATGATCTATAAATTGTGAAATCAAGTCAAGCCAGCCTCCTAATTCCTTAGCGGTGCGTTACCACGCCATACATTACAGTAAGAGCCATAGGGGAAATATTATGACACTTTTCCTGGGATTTGGGGTGTTGTTTTGGGTCTCTGGTGCTCCCACACGCATAAAAACTTGAAAAAAGTCAGTGATCCTCACATGATTTTTCACATTTCACATTTGAATATTACCTGCAAAGAGCAGCGCTGGATCAATAACCTAATTAAAAAGAGTTAGTCGGCCAACGCTGACCCATTTTGCCGATTGTAAATTGACATGAGATATTGTAAACGTTCACAATCTTGCTGTGTGATATTTAATTTATCATAATTTATATTAACTTGTGTGTGGCGCACACGCATGTGGTCAGACCCGTCGCCAGACCTGAGTCTTAAGGGGGGCATATCAAATGCATAGGGGGGCACAATTATTATTAGCCTAGAGTATGTATATTTCCTCTATTCGCGCAGCACATAATCATCACGTTAAACATAACCAACAGCAATATGACCCTATAGCCTATAGCCTACAACATCACATCATTCCTCATCATTTAAAGCAATACATTACATAGAAGCAATGCTATGAATATATCCATAAAACACTGGACTATACAACATATTAGGTGTAAAAGCAGTTAACAGAGAGATATGCATTGCCATTAGCATAGGATAGGATAGGATAGGATAGGATATATTTATTTGTCATTGGACAGAAGTACGAACGAAATTCAGTGCACTCACTTACTGGTCTCATTTAAAAAGGTAACATAATAAATAATAAATAAATAAAGAAAATACATTAAACATTTCTTTCACTCACTACATTCATGTCGTCATACATATAGGCCTACCGTTAACTTAGTGCCATTGTATGCCTAAAAAAAAAAAATAGTAAAAAAATAGTATGCCTTAAAATAGTAGTACAAATATGTAAAGTGCTGAGGATTGCATTAGAACCTCCTCATCAACATATCCTTCCACTCAGACGTAAACTTGTGAGTTAGGTCCTTTTCAAAAGCAAGCTGAATCAGCTGGGCCTTGCGTCTGTGCAGCATACCGCGCCGATGCTCTGAGGAGACGTTTTTCAACGTGGAAAATGAGTTTTCACACATTGCTGTGGAAGCTCCTAAAGTTAGGGCAAGGGTGTAGGCTGTGAGAACAGTCGGCATAGCCTGGAGTGCACAGTTGAATTTGCCAAAATTAAGAGGTGCCGGATCTTGTTCCGGCAGGATCCAGCTCAAATTAACCACTGTTCGGCGACAGTCGTGGCTTCGGCGGCAGTCCAGCAGCTCCGGCGGGTGTACTTCGAGAGCTGAACTGCCGCCAAAGCTTCGCCGGCAGTCCTGAGCTGCCAGACTGCCCAGCTCCCGCAGTACACCCGCCGGAGCGGCCGGACTGTCGCCGAAGCTTTTTCCCAATTGTATTTCAGAGAAACTTCATACTAAAATGCTGACGGCTGAATGAAAAGCGTAAAGAATTGCTGAAAATGCAGAAATGTAAAATGAATTGATCTGAAGAATCTGAAAGTATAGCAGTAGTAGCAGCTGAAGTATTAGTAGTAGTAGCCTAGCTGAATTATTAGTAGTAGTAGCTGAAGTTGTAGTAGAAGCTGAAGTAGTAGTAGTATTAGCAGCTGAGTTTGTTGTAGTAGATGAAGTAGTATTAGTAGCTGAAGTAGTAGTAGGAGTAGTAGCGGTAGTAGGAGCTCAAGTAGTAGTAGTACTAGCTGCAGTAGTAGAAGAAGCTGAAGTAGTAGTAGTAGCTGAAGTAGTATGAAGTACTAGTAGAAGCTGAAGTAGTAGATGAAGTACTAGTAGTAGCTGAAGTAGTACTAGAAGCTGAAGTAGTAGTAGTAGCTCAGGAGGAGCGGGTAGTATTAGTAATCGTAGTAATGGTATTTTCTTTAAGAGAATAGTGTAGCCGGTGCATGACTAAAAGTAGCCCAATAGGTCGGGAAAAACCGTCCAATCTGGCAACACTGCTGAACGTCCTCGCGCTCCTGCGTTAACGTAAATCAGCTAGGTTGAAGGTCTCTAGTGATCTAATGATTTACTAGGGAATTTCCAGGTCTATAAGATTCATTTGATTAGGATTTTATAGGCCCTGTCGGGTATGATCGTTTATCTGACGCATAGTTTCTCCGTGATAAAAAGGCCTCCAATAAAGTGGCCCTCGGCCTAAGCGGTTTATTTCTTCACATTTAGGGGGGAAATAAACCAGAGTTTGCAGAGTTAAGAGAACAGAGGATCAAACTTCGGCGGCAGTGCTTAATTTGCAAAGTGGGAGGTCCCGGAACGCAGAGGGGGATCCGGCGACTTAGTACAGGCGTTGGAGGTAATGGAACAAAAAAAATACTATTGTAAGCTATAATGTATCTTAATGCAAATGTTAGAATGGATGTTAAGTTTGCCTCTTAGTGCTTGCTGCAAGTTCACTTCAGTCTATCAATGAAATGGGCAGCCATAGTTGTGATGTGATCTCGGAGGACTCGGGTAGCTTTACTTCTGCACAAAACTCAAGTTCATAGCACTTTCCTCCGAGCTTAAAGTGTAATTCCGGTGCAAATTGAACTCAGGATCTTTGTTTTGGCATGAAAACCCATCAAATAAGGATTCCAGATACTTTTTTAATTGAAAATCGAGTATTATAGTTTGCCGGGCGCAATGTTTGGCGTCCATGCTGTTGGCTTGGGGCATTGAGTTTCACTTCTAAATCTGCATTTTTGAACCACTAATATCGTTGGGGCTGTGTGGCGACTCCTACGGGGGTCGCGCCGGTGATTCTGGGGATCCGTGATGCCGGTTGGGAAAAAGGGGTTCTATTGTCTTTTTGTGTTGTGGTTAACGGGTTCGGGGTGTGTGGTCGGTCGGGTGTAGTTGTGTGTTGTGGAGTGTTTACTTGTGTGTAGTGTTGCCGCCACCGTTACCGAGAATTACACGCATGTTGGTCGGGTGTGCTGTGCGCTGTGTGTTGTGTGTCGTTGTTAAATAAACACAGCTCTCGGAGTCGTGCGGTGTATGGGGCCCGAGAGTTGCGTAACCACTTAACCTGGGCACCCGTCTCGCGCTGCTTGCCACAATATATTTACAAATAAGAAAACGGAGTCGCGCTGAACAACGCTCGTGAACAGGTGAACTTTCCACTTGTGTGGCGACCGGCGGTATTGCATGTAAAACACAATAATGGCGTGACCGGCTAGACATTCTAGGTTGCGAATGCTTGCAACGCCACGAGTGGGATTTTAAACATACATAAAACTAAAACAACTTATTGGTTACCTGAACAATGGGTCAGCAAACATAAATACATGGTATAAGCATTTCCTGGTCCGCCTAGACAAAATAAATACAAAATTAGACATTGAACGACAACCATGCGCGTGCAAACAAAAATAGAAAATAAAATAAACAATACAATGCCAAATATCAGAAGAATGTATTAAACAACCATCTAGAGATAAGTGACAATGATAACATGACTTACAGATATTTCATGCGGACACGTTTCATGCTCAACATACCTGCAGCCATGGACCTATTAAGCCTGCAGCAGATACCGTATTTTCTGCTGCAGGATACCCAGGATGCAACACTACCAACATATCAAAATAAAAGTCTTGACCAAATGATACAGGATTTAATTATTTACATACTCAGTTACCTATGCATGCTATTTTAAATACGATAGCCTTTGCCAGAGATGTGCGTGTCAACTGTGCGTTCACACCAAAAGCGAATTGCGCTGCAAAGACGGTTTGGTCGCTCCTAAAAAATCGCTGCGAATATTTTTCTTCGCTTTTGTCGCTCAAGTCGCTCATGACGTACAATTCAATTTTGCATACGCATTTAAATTCAGGTATGCAAACCTATGCTATATGCCTAGAAAGATAAATAATATATTAGTTACTCAGTTAAAGTGACTTTTTAAACTAAACTACTACTATTTATTTTCACACACACACAAACACACACCTCTGCATTGGATATGCGATCACAGGTACAGGTACTGGCAGACATATATATGGATCTGACTGGGGATAAGATAGGTTAATTCAATTGAGGTGGTAAACAGTCTGGTTATGTTTTAAAACTGTTTATTCTCTTTCAGAAGGACTATCTCTAGAAGGACTTCGAAAGCAGAACTTTATAGCCTTGAAGTCACTTTAGTTCCACTGTTTTAACCTCCAACATCGTGACCTGGTGGTTTATAGCTTTATAGGGACTTCATCAAACCTTTGCTCCTTCTTATTTTATCACTTGAAAAGGTGTGTGTGCTAGTTGAAGCCCAGCCCTGACCTCATCATAAAGGCTTTACACGTAGTTCGCTGTTGTTTAAAGTATTTTTCCTCATTCAATCTGTCCAGCAGCTCAATCTTTACTCAGTATAAGTACACAGAATACTGGCTCAGTATGAGTATAAGTACACAGAATACTGGCTCAGTAAAGGTATAAGTACACAGGATACTAGCTCAGTGTGAGTATAAGTACACAGGATACTGGCTCAGTATGAGTATAAGTACACATTCCAGGATTCCAGGAGCACCTCACTTTATTTTAAGATGCTCCTGGATCCCCATGTTAATTTCTAAATAACTACCTACCATTAATGACTAGAATCATTTAATCTCTTCTAGACTGAATTGGATTAATGCATTCCATAGTTACCAGTAAATATACCAATAAATATAGATCTTTTTTTCTTTACCAATTTTTTTTATTCTGGGCTAATTAAGTAATATCCAGGGTTTTAGCCCCGAATAAAACAGCGTAGGGACGCCACTGACCTGCATGCTTTAATCTGGATGTTATGCAAATGTGCATAACTAAATGTCCAAGGTAGTAGCAAAGATATGTATTTTTTAACATTCACGTTTCTTGTAGGTCTAACTGAATGATCACAATTGCGTTTATAGTAGTGTTGCACGATACTGGATTTTCTAACTTTGATACTATACCTGGAAAAATATCGATTTTCTATACCATTTTCGAAACCAGGGGAAAAAAGTTTTTTTCAGAAAAGAACGTACCCAAAGTAAATAGAGTGTATCTCCGAAACTGCACAGGCTATAATATGACATCTTGGTGCCAATAGAAAGATTGTTGTGCAAGTGAAATATTCAATTTGGATACTACTTGGTTAAAGTCAATAAAGCTGGAACATGGCATAAGTGGAAAATTACATTTCCACCTTAAAGAATTATCAGTTGGTCATTATCAGTTGGTAACACTGTCAGGTAGATAGGTAGATATCTTACCATTTTGACACTTGTCACCAAGTTCAGGGCAAATATAATCGAATGACACCAAGCCAAAGATTCTCAAATACACATATGGCCACTAGCTTGTGCTGAAGAACATGTGTTCTGATTGATGGCAATTTACCTATTTCCTAAGAAACCCTCTCTTAGTCATTGATTGTAAACAGCTGCGAATGAATGTAAGAAGGATAGGGAATGGCTACAGTGGCTAATGTGTGGGGGGGGAGGGTCCTAGAGATTATTGAGCGTGCGTAAACGTCTGTGCGAAGGAGAAAGATTACACAACCTGCTACGTGCGTTTACAATGAGCAAGCAAACTATTTACTCGTTCTTCCGACCTTCGGCTAGTGTGCCAGTGAAAGTCAGTCCTGTACGGGACTTAATTTACAAACCCCGCACCCGCCTGTACCCGCAATACTTCAAACCGCATCCGACCCTTGTTCTGACAGTAGCGAGAATGACATTCCGCACCCGACCAGACCCGCTATAAATTGATATCGAACCCCGACCCGCACCCGATGGAGAATTAGAAACATTAGATGGAACGCCGGGGAATTACACTATCTGGTGTTTGGCGAGGTGCTTTAGATTGCTGTGCAAAAAAAGCACATCATCCACTGTTGATGGTTTTAGTTGACTCCTCCGCTCCTGATTAACACATCCAGCACCGGAGAAGTCTTGCTCGCAATCACAAAACCTGCGACCGACCCACGCTGTTCAGGCTTCCAACCCGACTCGCTTCATCCAAATTGTGCGGGTCACCCAAACTAGTGCAGGACTCTGCTTTAGGTGCCATAAAGGGCTTTTCACACGGGAGGCGTTTGTCGTGCCTGATAATGGAGAGGCGAGCGGGCAGAGAGGAGGCTCAGCGTCCAGTCAAGCGGCATGACAAGTCGTGTTGGCTCGTTCGCGAACTGGTTCCAATGAACGAGTCTTTAGGACGAACAAACCAAACCGGTTCGTTTCTCTCGTTCGTCTCGTTCACCATTCGATTCACCGGAATCTAGAATGAACAAACTAACGAGTTTCCGGTAGCACTAACTCCACTGAGTCTGACTGACTCAGCTGAGAACCGTGCAATGGCGTGCATTCCATGATGCGATTTACCGCTACCGGAAACCAGGCTGAACGAACAAACGATTCGCGAACGACTCCTCCAAGTTCAGTCGAGTTTCCGGTAGCACTGAGTCTGACCATTCCATGACGCCACCGGAAACTATGCTGATTCGCGAACGACTCCTCCCAGTTCAGTCAAGTTCCCGGTGAATCGATTCACCGGAAACTCGACTGAGCTGGGAGGAGTCGTTCGCGAATCGTTTGTTCGTTCAGCCTGGTTTCCGGTAGCAGTAAATCGCATCATGGATTGCCCCCCCACTCCCCATTAGACTCCCCTCTGTGACATAATTGCCTCCCATACACCTCCATAACTGTGACCTGGACTTTGCATTGCTGCAAAATACTCAACAACCCAAACCCCGGCAGATGTATCTATCTATTTATTTATTTATTGCACTAAGCACTTGGTTACTGGTTATGGGGAATCTATGGGGTATTTATGAGATTCATGAGTAGTTATTTTGTGTAAAGTGCGACCAATTTTAACGGCGTTAATTTTTTTATTGTGCGATAAACACAATTTATTATTTTTAATATATATATATATATATTATTATTTTTTTGGGCTCAAAACAAAGAAGCAGTAGCCTGACTGCTATGTTCAAGGCATTATGTTTGTATGTTCATCGTTTAATTCAGTGGTTCCCAAACTTTTTTTCAGGGGACCCCCTTTTGGACTTGAGACTGTTTTCGCGACCCCCCGCCCGCGCGACAATAATTATTATTATTGTTATTATTATTATTATCATTATTATTATGCAGTAGTAATCATAACCATTATTATTATTGTTATTTTTAATAATGTTATTATTACTATGTAATATAAATTATGGTCGTCGCTGAGGAAAACTGAATCACTGAATTAATCACTGCGGGCCGATTATCAGACTGACGTTCGATGGCGGGACAAACCGACAAATATTTCAAAGGGTTCTTTTCAAAGGTGGATTTCTCTCTGCAAAGTGGCTGTGCATTAAAAGCCTATTCTGACGCCAGTATTCTAATATAATGTTTCATATAATTATTCGTATTTTTTACACAACCTGTCGGTTGTGCGACCCCCCTGACGGTGCTCCGCGACCCCCCGGGGGGTCGCGACCCCCAGTTTGGGAACCGTTGGTTTAATTGCACTATAGGCTTTTTCTTTGTATCGTCCTGTTTTGATCAGTATATGCCAATGTTGTTATCAATAAAAAAAAAATTGCACAAGGCAAGTCGATGCACTTCTCCATGTTGATAAGAGCATTAAAATGAGAAGAATTAATTGGACAAAGAAATCAAGGGATGTTTAGCATAGAAAAAAGATTTGCGATTAATCAGGATTACTCGCGATTAATCGTGAGTTAACTATGTCATTAATGTATATTAATGACATAGTTAATATTTTAATCGCTTGACAGCACTAGTATAAATGTATAAATTGGTTGACAACTAAAACTATATGCCTGTCTGTGTTCTGCTCTAACAACATTTCGTTGTTATTCTGTGACAATGACAAATAAAACTGAACTGAACTAAGAGCCTTGGAGTATGATTTCCAAATAAGTTGTTTCCCAATTGTATTTCATTTCACTTCATGCTAAAATAGAAACTGCATTTCGTGCAGAAAATATGTCTGAATGCTGACAGCTGAAAGAAAAGTGCAAATCATTGCGGAAAAATGAAGAAGTGGAAAATCTGAAAGGCCACAAAAGGAGAAGTCAAGTCAAGCAGTAGGCAAACAAACTTCTTTACTTTACTTTTACTTATTTACCGACTGGTCACATCGTGCCATGAAGTTATTTCAGTCCACCGTTGCAACCTATTAAAGCTGTCGCCCAGTTATATGTAGGCCTGCATGCTTTAATCTTGATTTTATGCAAATATGCACTACTAAATGTCCAAGGTAGTAGCAAAGATATGTATTTTTTAACTCTTACGTTTCTTGTAGATCTAACTGAATAATCACAATCACGTTTATAGTAGTGTTGTACGATACTGGATTTTCTAACTTCGATTCTATACCTGGAAAAATATGGTCATTCTAAACCATTTTCGATACCAGGGGTAAAAACAGTTTTTTTCAGAAAAGAACGTACCCAAAGTAAATAGAGAATATCTCCAAAACGGCAAGGGCTATAATATGATATATTTATGCCAACATAAGGATTGTTGTGCAAGTGGAATATTCAATGTGGATACTACTTGGTTAAAGTGAATAAAGCTGGAACACGGCATAAGTGGAAGATTACATTTCCACCTGAAATAATTATCAGTTGATCATCAGTTGGAAGCACTGTCGTACTATGAGACACAAACAGGTAGATATCTTACCATTTTGACGCTTGACACCTCTATTTAAAGTTCAGGGCAAATATAATCGAATGACACCAAGCCAAACATTCGCAAATAGACATATGACCACTAGATTGCCTTGAAGAACATGTGTTCCGATTGAAGGCAAATTACCCTTTTCCTAAGAAACCTTCTCTTAGTCATTGATTGCAGACACCAGGTTTAGTTGCAGAATTTGGCCACTGGATTATCTGTTGATAGTGGTTTTATGAGATCAGATTAAACTTTGTGGACAAAAAAAAACAAAAAAACATTGTATTTCTGGTTGTTAAAAGAAATGGGGAAGTTTCTTCTTAAGTTGTTATTTGCTAGTTTTAGTCCAAGAATGATACGGTTTAGACTGTCGGAATCAGGAAATGTAAAATGAATTGACCTGAAGAATCTGAAAGTAGTAGTAGTAGTAGCAACTGAAGTATTAGTAGTAGTAGCTGAAGCAGCAGTAGATGCTGAAGTTAGAAGATGAAGTAGTAGTAGTAGCAGCTGAAGTAGTAGTAGAAGCTGTAGTAGTAGTAGTATTAGTAGCTGAAGTAGTAGTAGAAACTGAAATAGTAGTAGAAGCTGAAGTAGCTACTGTGCGTTCACACCAAACGTGGAGGAGCGACAAGACTCCATAGAAAGTCAATGCAGAGACGCGAATCAGGTGACATTTGTCGCTAGAAAAACCTGCGGCAAGATTTGACTTGATGCGCGGCATGAACGCCCTGTCACGGTTGAGCGCGTTCAAGAGGATTTGCAGTGTGAAACTTTCGCTCAAGTTTAAATATTTGAACTTTGCCCCGACATTCCCGTGATGACAGCCAATCAGCGTTCACTTACTGAGTGACGTAACGTTACAGCCAATCAGCGTTTAACCGGCCAACCGTTCCCTGCAGTTCAGAGTGAATCGCAGCATGTAGTAGAAAGTGATTGTTGCCGTTCGCGACTTCCGGAGCTCTATATTTAAGCAATAGATCACGCCAGGCTGTGGTATGTGCTCATTATACCACTGTTAAGGGGCGTTGTCCGGCCCCGACGCGCAGCGGAGGGCCGGCGACCCCCTTTTATACAACGGTTACTGTTATGGCGAAACGAAAGTCATAGACACACTACATTTAAAAAGAAACCAAGAAAGTCAAAGTAGCCGTTTTATTAAAGACTACCAAAAAGTAGTCCCTCCTGGCTGCCTTCAAAATGCACGACGGTCGCTATGCAACACACTTTAGCGTCCCTCCGAGAGAACGGTTGTAACGGTTTCCACTTCAAGGCGCGGAGTGATACTTTCACAAAATGATCGGGCGTCATAGCAGTTATGTATACGCTCATTATACAACAGTTAGGAACCAATCAGATCGCTGGATTTAGGCCCCCCGTTGTATAAATAATAGTATATAACATTATATACTATAATATATAATATCACAGCCAAAAGCTCTGTGCGCCTCCGGATGGCCATAGCGGGGGTAGTTCTCATGGGGATTGGGCTTTGTGGAGTTTGTTGTCTTTACTTTTGGAAATTATATCTTTCTATCCCACTCTATCTTTAATTTTGGAGATTCCATCTTTCCATCCCTCTAATTCTATCCCATTATATCTTTAATTTTGGAGATTTCAGCTTTATATCCCTCTAATTCTATCCCACTCTATCTATTTTTGACATTCTATCTTTCTGTCCCTCTAATTCTATCCCACTCTGTCTTTAATTTTGTGGATTCTAGCTTTCTATCCCTCTAATTCTATCCCACTCTGTCTAATGTTGGATATTTTTGGCTATTGTTGGTTGGACATTTTTGGCTATTGATGGTTGGATACTTTTTTACCTATTGTTGGATACTATTTTGGCTATGGTTGGATACTATTTTGGCCATTTGTGCATATTTATTCTGGCTACACTTTTATAAAAAAAAAAATTGCCTGCAACATTCATGCAACATTTATTTCTGGCTGCAACATTTATGGATCATTTTGTTCTGGAATACGATTCTGACAAGTGTTTTTTTTGTGGAATGGTTTGTAACCAAATGTGTTTTGATTGCAACTATCTTTATTTTTTGACTGCACTTAATCTGTTTTTGTTTACGTGACTCATTCAACACTGGAAAAAGCCTTCTGTTGAACCAATTAAAAAAAACAAGGGTAATGGTTCACATCTATATTACATAACCTGAGCCAATGACAAATATATAGCTTGCCTCAAACAATATTTCCTATGTTCATAAAAACAAAATAATACAACTAGGCACCAAGTATAATTCTATTCTTTGAAGGAAGTTAATACATTTAAATCGTATGTTAAATCCTAAACAAAAAAATATTGATTCACTCCAACAATTGTTTCTCATTTAAGAAATATCTATCAGAAATAATTTGTTTTATCCAATCAAAAAGATTACAATTTAATCAAACAATTGTTTCTCATTTAAACATGAACATTTTTAAACATAACATTATTTTGTATACATTTTTTCCCGCTCGGCTCTCGCCGCTTCATGGCCTTGGGGCGATTCTGTCTGGATTCGACATCACATCGCGACATCAGTCAGGGTTAGGTGCTTTGTCAAAGACACCTCGATACTCTGCTTGGTGAAGCCGGGGACGAACCAACAACCTTCAGGTTACCAGCCAACCCGCTCTACCACCTGAGCTACTGCCGCCACACAATATATATTAACAATCTAAATGGCAGAGTTAGACCTCCTCCAGACCTCCCTCCAGACACAGACAGACCGTCCTAGCTCACAGAACCAGTGAGTCATCGTCACTCTGGTCAAGGCTAGTGCTTTCACCTCAAAAAGTCGCCAAAAGTCACCAATAGCAGCTGAAAAAGAAGCTAGATTTGTCGCTTGTCGCTGTTTTGAAAAAAAGTCGCCAAAGGGGTCTGAAAAGTAGCTAAATATAGCGACAAAATCGCTAAGTTGGCAACACTGCGGTTTGGTCCAGTAGTCGTAAGCGTCTTTGTATTTAATGCGCATGCGCAGGCTTGTACGTAACCTTGAAATTGTACATTTGTCTGAACAAATATTTCTATTTGAGCTCCTAATCAAATAGTGTTTTAGGAAGAAAACCAAAAAAAATGATTTGGATTGAATGACAAAAGTATTAATCAGTTGAATACACAACCTTAAATTTTACATTTGTCAAAATGGATATTTCTTAATTGAGCTCCTAATTAAAAATATCTATATTTCACAGTATTTTGAAATAAAAAAAAAATATTTTAAAAATAAAACAAAAAATGTTTATTTGAATTGAATTACAAAATAATAATCAGATGAAGAACGGCTTAAAACCCTTTTTTCAGTGTGTAGACTGCTCCATTCACTTGCATGGGCCTTCCCAACGTTCAGCTGTCAATTATTTTTGTTTATTACACGGCTGTTACAACCTGGCTCAACGGTTGCAACATTGAAGGGGAGGCCACACATGGTCTTGGATGAGCTTAATACATTTATTAAAGAATACCGTGAACAAACAAACATAACAGAAACTAAGGATCGGGCTGCAGGCCAGGAAGAGAAGGAGTCACTTGATCGGGGCTGCTTTATAGGCTCCTGAGCCCAGCCTGCTCAGGTGAGCTGCATCTCGTTAGGTGATAATCCACCAACCAGCAACCTGCAACACAGAACACACCAGAAGCAGCACCACCACCACAAGGCAACCCTGTGACCGTCACACTTCCCCCCATAAGACAGGAGTTCTACCCTGTACATTCATAAAGGGCATACACTCCTGTACACTGCAACAGAATACACACTTTCATTCTGCATTCTGCAGAAAGTACCCACTAGCTGCACTCCGAGCTTCAACGCTAGGCCGCACCTGATCAAACAGTTCACTCAACGAAGCATCCGCCTGTTGTTCAGTGATAAGTTCCTGCTGGGAGATAGACAGAGAATCAGGTACATGCAAATCCCTCCCACAGTCCAGTTCTTCATGGTCAACAGCAAAATCTTGAGGTTACGAATCTTTTGCCGCCATTGCCCGTGTCACAGCCCAAGCGGTAAATACCTCAGGGAATTCAATCTTACAATCAGCTGGGTTATTCATCAACGGAGTACATGTATCAGGTGGGGCACCATCAACCCAGCCATGATTGCCAGCAAAATCATTACCAAGAACAACATGGACTCCACTGAGTGGCAAAGCAGGACGAACCCCGAGGTGGACATCACCAGTCACAAAGCCACAAGCCAAACTAACTTTGTGCAAAGGAACACTGAGAGTCTCTAAGCCCATTCCCTGCACTAGCAGACAGTCACCTGTGTCAGTGTCCTGAGAAAACTTCACAACAGAAGATAATATGAACGAGTCCTTTGCTCCTGTATCTCGTAGAATTTTTACTGGCACTTTATCCCTACCACCAGACACAGATACAAATCCATCCGAGACAAATGCTCCAAAACCAGAAAAATTCCCATTTCCAGTTTTAACTGCCTCAAGAACTTTATCAGAAACAACTGGAAGGTTCCTAATTGGAACACTTAAGGCAGCTGGTTTAGGAAATGCATTGCCTCCTCGGTTAAATCTGCTCTTCAGCCAGGTGCAATCCGCTTTCCAGTGTCCTCGCTCACGGCAGTAATTACAAACATCATCAAAGCCACCTGAACGTGAACTACGGTTCGGCTTTGAAGACTCCGACCACGACATTTTAGCAGAGCGGCCAATGTTCTGAGCCTGCACATCTGGAATACGGCTTCTCCCCAACTTTCCTTTTCGAGCCATAATATATTTATCTGCCAGAATTGCTGCTTCATTAACCGTTTTCACTCCACGCTCATCAATATGAGTGGCAACTTCCGATGGAAGACTATCTTTGAACTGTTCCAAAACAATGAGATCACAGAGATCTTTAAATGTAATGACCCCTACTGCTGAACACCATCTATTGAAATATTTAGACAACTCTCTTGCAAATTCCACGTTGGTCTGTTTATCAGCCTTTTCCCAGGACCTGAAGCGTTGCCTATAAGCCTCTGGCACCAACTCGTATGCTCTAAGAACTGCATCTCTTACAGTGGAATAGGTCTGACACTCCACTGCACTAAGAGCGGAATAAGCTTCCTGGGCTTCTCCGGTGAACACTGATTGTAACATAACAACCCGGTCAGTTTCAGGCCAACCTCTCATATCGGCTACACGTTCAAAAAGGATAAAAAACGTGTCTGGATCTTTCTCGTCAAACTTTGGTATAAGACGCAAATTACGAACCACATCAAACCCTTTTACCTGTGCTGTAGCGGGTTCTTCAGACGATCCTGAACCCTCAGCATTACCCACAATCATTCCTGCTTTAATAAGGTCTAATCGGTACTGTTGCAACCCCAATTTTTCCTTTTCCGAAGACTGTTTTAGATGTTCTTTCTTCATCTCCGCATTTAATTTATCCTTTTCCAAAGAATGTTTTAGATGTTCTTTCTCCATCTCCGCATTTAATGTCAACAGCAGCAGCTCCTTCTGCTGCTCAAATTTTAGACCTACAGGAGGAGAAACAGACTCAACCGCAGCCTTACTTTGTACTGTGGCTGGCAACACACCACTCTCAATTAAAGAAGCCCTCAATGCCCCTTTAATTTCCGCCTTTAACTTTTTATCCCCAATGTCAACACCATAATGCTCCACAAGCTTCAAAAGTTGGTCTTTTGTGCAACTATTCAAAATTGCCTCAGTGGGAGACTCAACAAAACTACTGACAGAAGCCATGACAAGACTGTTGATTATTGGGATGCAAATAGAATTGGAACTTCCCCACTAACTGCCTATCCAAAACTAAATAATCCTGACCCTAGTGTTCATGCAGCTTGCGGTGGGTATTTATGCACTGTAAACCAGCCGGTTTGAAAGGCGACCTGCAAGCAGACAACCCCCAAGATCCTTCGGACGTGCTCCCGAGACAATTGTCCGAAAACAATTGACACTAACCACGTTGCCACAGCACTACCAAAAGGATTAAACAAACGAAACAAAAATAATTCACGCAACCCAAAGAGGAAACGCAACTGAAGCCTAACAGGGGAAGTTCAAATTCAATCAATTTGAATGATTGGACAATCAACTGTTTAGCCTAACCTCAGCAGATTACCCAATGAAAAGCTCAATCCCCAACCATGCACTACTGATCCACAAAACCACAAAGGAGCTTCAAAACATATTAACTAGTGCACCAATTAACTGATAGAAACACCAAACAAAGATCAAGACTTACCGGCCTCCCCAAAAACCAGTCAAAACTATCAATAGTTTTACCATTGTGGAAAAACTCAAATTGGTCGGACGAGCCCCCATATGTTACAACCTGGCTCAACGGTTGCAACATTGAAGGGGAGGCCACACATGGTCTTGGATGAGCTTAATACATTTATTAAAGAATACCGTGAACAAACAAACATAACAGAAACTAAGGATCGGGCTGCAGGCCAGGAAGAGAAGGAGTCACTTGATCGGGGCTGCTTTATAGGCTCCTGAGCCCAGCCTGCTCAGGTGAGCTGCATCTCGTTAGGTGATAATCCACCAACCAGCAACCTGCAACACAGAACACACCAGAAGCAGCACCACCACCACAAGGCAACCCTGTGACCGTCACAAAGTATGAATAGACTTCTGAAGAATAAGTCCCGCCTCCGAGGCTCCGGTTCCATCGGTCAAATGTCAATGGGATATAAGATGGGGTTTTGGAATGATCGTACATAACAAACTCTCTAGATGACAAAGAAGTAAAAGCTGCTCACGTTTTGAACTACAAATTTTTTCCATCTAGATTCCACTTGGGTTTCAGATTGTCGGTGCCGTAAGTAGTAAACGTTTTTAAATGCTACTTTAACGGCACAACAATCGAAAACACATCACATCACACACATCCAAGGTTAGACGTCCACGAACCGGGCTTATCAAACTGATTATTGCCCTGCGTCTCAGTGATTATCCCTTACGCAGCTTGTCCACTGCATCCGGCGGTGCTGTGGGCAAGCGGACGACGGAAGGCGTGTCTGATGGATGGGGGAGTGGTATTTGCAGACGGAGCCGCGATCGAATTGGCTGAGGGATCCGTTGCAGCCTGAAAAGTAAAGATCCGTCAACGGACGGATGCAGTGGGCAAGGGGTGTAAGGACCCTTGCCCACTGCATCCGTCCGTTGACGGAGCATATTGACTTTACATGGGGCGATCCCGAAATGCATTGTGGGTCCGTCCGTTCCGTCAGCTCCGTCTCTTGCGTTCAGTAGTGGCTCCGTCGGTGAATACTCCGATCGTGGCTCCGTCGGTGAATACCCACAGCCGTCAGACACGCCTTCCATCGTCCGTTGATGGCCAGATGCAGTGGGCAAGCTGTGTCACGCCTTGTTCACACTACGTGTCCGTCAACGGATGAACGATGGCGTGTCTGACATAAAGGGGACTAGTGTCTGTAGGCGCATACTGCAGCCAATCAAATCGCTTCCCGCTACAAAGCCGATGTGTGGATATAAATACAAAAGATGACAACAGGTGACTAAGACAGGTGACAGATTTTTACTGCTTTTTCCTGCTTGTTATTGCAAAATGGATCCAGGAAACGCGGGGAGTGTATTTGCATAACCGTGATCTGATTGGCTGACGGATCCGCCGCTGCCTGGGAAGTTTTTCTCAACTTTTTGACGCAGGCTACGAAGCCTAAGTGACGTACGGACCCACAATGGATTTCGCGAGTGCCCCATGCAAAGTCAATGTGATCCGTCGATGGACGAAGGTAGTGTGAACAAGCCCTCACACCCCTTGCCCACTGCAACCCTCCATTGACGGATCTCATTGACTTTGCATGGGGCTGCCGTAGATGCCGTAGATGCGTCAGGTGGTCGTCTGCGGTTGCACTGGCAACGAGAATGTCGTCCAAGTAGACGAACAGGAATGGCATGTCCCGCAGCACAGAGTCCATGAGGCGCTGAAACGTCTTTGCTGCACCCTTGAGGCCGAAAGGCATCCTCAGAAATTCAAAAAGTCCAAAGGGCGTGATGACCGCCGTCTTGGGGACATCCTGCGGGTGGACGGGCACCTGATGGCAACCGCGTACCAGGTCCACCTTCGAAAAGAAGGCGGGGCCGGCCAAGTGGGCGGAGAAGTCCTGAATGTGCGGCACCGGATACCGGTCGGGGGTTGTGGCGTAGTTCAGGAAAATCGGAAATCGGAAATCACCACAGGGACGCCAACCGCCATCAGCCTTGCCCTTGGTCACCATGTGCAGGGGGAACGCCGAAACACACCTCCACATACCTCGTGCCATAGGTACGAATGGGTGTGCCATTGGCAGCGTCCATCGGGGGGCCAAGGCCGCCAGCCATAGTGTCCACAGGCGTCGCCGGCAGGATGCTGCGCTGAGCCCCAGAATCTACCAGCAGCCGCCGGCCAGACAAGGTGTCAGTGAAGAACAACAGCTTGCAGTCCCGACCAGCGCTCACAGCTGTTAATGAGCGCTGGCCCGGGCTTTTCCCAGGGCCCCAAAACTGCAAGGCTGGCTACACTGCTTGGCCTTTGCTCCAAACCTGGCATGGTAGTAACAACACCCGTCGTCACGCTGGCGGACTGTCCCAGCGGCTGCGGTGTCCGGGTCGTACCCCGGGGGCGGAAGCGGGGCCAACGTGTGCTGGGGGGGCAGCAGCGCATGGACAAACTGCTGCCTGTTGGCGAGGAAAATCCTGTCGGCCTCCACAGCCACCGACCGGTAGTCCTTGGAGGCAAACAGGGGGGAGCTGGCCAGTGCGATGCGCCCAGGTTCTGGGAGCTGCCGCAGGAAGATGTGGGCGAAAAGGAAGGAGGGATCCGCCGAGCCCAAAACAGCCAGCATCCTCTCCATCAACTCGGACGGCTTGCTGTCGCCCAGGCCATTCAAGGAAAGCAGGCGGTCCGCCTTCTCCAGCTCCGACAGTTCAAAAAGGTCTACAAGGAACGTCTTGAGTGCGTCGTACTAGCCGACAGCTGGAGGAGCCTCCAACCGCGCCATAGACCTGGCCGTCATCGAGGCATCTAATGCCGCTTTTCCACTGCATGGTACCAGCTCGACACGGCTCGACTCGACTCGACTCAGCTCGCATTTTTTGCGTTTCCACCGCGAAAACATGGTATCTGGTACCTGAAGTGGCTGCTTTTTTTAGTACCGCCTCGCTCTAGGTTCCAAGCGAGCTGAGCCGATGCTAAAAGGTGACGTCGACAGACGGCCGGCCACTGATTGGCCAGAGAGTGTGACGAAGTCACGAGAGCGACATGGCAACCATGCTGGTAACAGCCATAGCAGCGCCGCAGCCAACATATTCCACTTCTTCAACTTCTTCAACATGCCAGCTAATAATAGTAATGTTATCGATGTCCTCCATTGTTGTTATGTGGGTTCTGTCCATGTGTGGGTTGCGTAGGTGTTGTTTGCGTCGCGTACAAAAATACGTCACGGCCCTTTCGCGCAGCCGACCCCGCCCACGTCCAGGAGGTACTATTTGCGGTGGAAACGACCCGTGCTGCTACCGTGTCGAGTCTTGTCGAGTAGTTGTATCGTCGAGTCGAGTCGAGTCGAGCTACATGTGCGGTGGAAAAGCGGCATAAGGCTGCTACCACGTGGAAATACTTTGTCACGTCCTGCTTTATTCCTCTCAGCTGGAACTGGGCTTCGATGTGTTGGAACCACGGCCCTGGGCTGTGCTGCCAAAAGTCCGGTAACTTGACGGTGGCAGCATAGATAGCGCCGACGTTAGCCGCGCCGCCAGCGGCGGCCAGCACCGCAGCGGCGGCCAGCACCGCAGCGGGCGCTATGGAGTTAGAATCATGCAAAAACCCCACACACACGCAAAACGTGTTTTACTCACGCACAACGATTCACACACACACAAAACGTGTTTTACTCACGCACAACTTCACACACATGCTCAGTGTGGTTTGCAAATGCAAAACATCATTCACAAACTAATGCATTTTGCTTCAGAAACAAATACAGTAGTTTTACACATACAAAGAAACATATTTCTTCAATTACAAAAAAATATCCTCCAAGTACAAACTAAAATCTTTCAAGTACAAACTAAAATCATTCAAGTGCGAAAAAAAATCCTTCAAGTACACAAAACAACTCTACAAGTACGGAACATTGAAAGTTGCGCGTGGATCAGCAAGGCGGAAGATTAATGCCAAAATTCACGTGATAAACAGTTGTCCTGTGATTCACACTACACAACAGCAGGTGGCGCGGTTGAGCCAGTTTAAGGCCGCCAGGACGATCATTTTTTCTCCCTTGATGCCGGCCAACCGTGTGTGGATTCTATGGAAAGCCAAGAAGGCCACTAACTGGCCCTAGAATGGCGCGGTAAAAGTGCTAAACCGCACGGAAACCGTACGTAATCTCTGCGGTTTGGCAGGAATTACGTACGGTTTCTGTGCGGTTTAGCACTTTTACCACGCTGGCCATTCTAGGGCCAGTTAGTGGCCTTCTTGGCTTTCCATAACACACGGTTGGCCGGCATCAAATAAAGATTTTGGGGAGAAAAAAAGATCGTCCTGGTGGCCTTAAACTGACTCAACAGCGCCACCTGCTGTTGTGTAGTGTGAATCATAGGACATTTGTTTGTCAAGTGACTTTTGGCACTAATTTTCCGCCTTGCTGATCTACGAGCAAATGCCTTCAGATCCACGCACAACTTTCAGTGTTCCGTACTTGTGGAATAAAAACAAGCCGAAATTAAATAGGAGTAACGAGGCCATTTTTAAAAAGTAAGGAGTAGAAAGTACAGATAAGTGTGCGAAAATGTAAGAAGTAGAAGAAAAAGTAGGCTGAAAAATAATTACTCCAGTAAAGTAAAGATAGGCCTACCCAAAGGTAACAAAGTATTTGTACTTAGTTACTTGACACCTCTGAAAAAGACACACTGTGAAGTTATTTTTTTGCTTGGGCAAGTAGCCAATACTAATAATACCAATACTCTTTAGCTGGGATGCAATGACGAGGCAACAGACAATTAAGTCATTTTAGCCTGAATACATAGTTAAAAAGCCCCTGGGCAGGTTGCTAGTACCATGAACAGTATCAGAACCATAACCTGTTGAACTAAATGGATGTGGTTGGCTACACCACTGGATGCATCTGTAGACCACTGCCCCATAAATAAAGGTAAGACAAGATATTTATTGCCTAAAGGGAAACTTCACCCATTTCCATTAAGCTTTGTAGACCAGAGAGATCCGTATCGATCTCTAACACTTCCTGTTTAAATGACGCAATATGACGATTTTTGAGTCATGTAAAGCAGGAAGTGTAAGAGGGGAGGATTCTCGTAAGACTGCAAGCACTGGGGTGGGACCCACTGACGCTATAGATCTATTAGATCAGTGCCAGTGGGTGGGACTTCACCAGCAGAAACTAACATCCACATCGTCTGAAGCTAAGCTAACAGACGCTCTGGAGAATACTGAATTAACGACAATGGCAGAAGGTATCGGATCTGATAAAGAAGATGGGGATTTCGAAGATCTGATGCTCGAATCAGATGTTCGTGGCTACCTTTACGAGCCGCAATATAGCGACGAGCAGCTGAAGCTGTTGGAGGAACAGGAGGCGGCTGCTGCGGCTGCTACAGCCGAGGCAGAAGACCTGCCTGTCGCGGACGAGGAGCCCGGAATGGCTCGAGCTGGGGCGGATTGGTGGTGCTGTCATGCCAAATTTGTACCGGCTGCCAAATTTGTACCGGGCGCGTCATCCATACGTATCCATTCCAAACCTGCCTGGCAACAGATGATCGCGTCGTCCAAATATAAAGTAAAAACACTTGTTTTTACTTTATATTTGTATTGTATTTAATTGTTTAATCAAATTTAGCTAGTAAACTGAGTGTTTAAAGCGGGTTTCAAAAAACATTCGCGCTCATGTTGCCAAAGACGAAATAACATAATACAGAAAACGGATCGCTAGATAACACTTGTTTTTACTTTATATTTGTATTGTATTAAATTTTTTTATCAAATTTAGCAAGTAAACTGAGTGTTTAAAGCAGGTCAAGGACGAAATAGCACAATACAGACAACGGATCACTAGATAGAAGGTTCGCGAATGTCCGTGAACCTTTCACGTCGTTCGACGCGATCGTCCTCTCTGTCGGTCAGTCTCCCCTTTCTCTTCTTCTGTTCCTCCGACATTGGGTTTCTCTGTCTCTTTTTAGTCGGCTGATCTATGATGAATGTAACAATCCCTTAGTTACTTGTGTTTATATCGAGCCGGTTCCGTGTTTGGGGGTCTGTGCCGCAAAGCAATTCGTTACTTCGCGAGACCCGAGACTCCCGCGAGAGTGGGCGGCGGGTCGCCGGCAGAAACATATTCATTTTCTCTGCCAAGATGCGCAAGGGGGAGTTGAAACAACGAACAATCGAACAAAAATGTATAATGGAACCATCGCAATGACTCCTAGCCTGTTATATTAAGGTAAATCAAGCCAAATTGCCTCGCAACTGGCTGTTTATATCTAGCCGGTGCCATGTTTGGGTGTGTGTCTGTGCCGTAAAGCATTTTCGAAACTACAATCTGACTACATTTTCGAGGATACTTCCGCCGCGTCACATCCGGAAGCGCTCGGTCCGAACACATCAAGTTGCATATGCGCTTTTTCACTGTAGAGGCCACATGGGAAAATGACACACCCACCAATCGACCCAGAAATGGATGCAGAACCATCAGCATAACTCTCAACCTGCATACTTAATGTAATTTTGGCTAAAAAAGTTGCATAGTGGGCCTTTAATTAGGAAATGGTCTTTATTGTAATTGGTTACAAAAACATTTGTCAACCAATAACAAACTCTTGAATTTGTCTTTCTTTAGGTTCAGTTTTTGTTTTGTTTATTGTATGTCACAGTACCTTTTATTACCCAGATGTATGGGCATAATTTTCATAGGTTCGGATGACTCGTATAGGCTATACGTACGGTAGGAATATTCATATTGGTTTAAATAATACATTTTATAGTATTTCCCTTCTTTGCTTGGCAAGTGTTTTGTTCGAAAGTTCAAGGGATATTTAGAATAGAAAAAAATGTGTGATTAATCGCGAGTTAACGATGACATTATTGCGATTAATCGCGATTAAATATTTTAACCGCTTGACAGCACTATATATATGTATATATGTAAGGTTTGTCTCACTTGAAGGCCTATTCATTTTACTCTGAAATAACTTGAATTGAACTTTTGATGTTTGGAGATAAGCAGCCCAGCAATCAGGTAGCTATTTAAAGCTGTGAATGCACTATAAAGCATTAAAAAATAAAATGCCGCCCTCTAGGCTAAGCCCCTGATGTTTCAGAAACCTAAAAACGCCCCTGATATAGCCTACCCTGATTATAGTCATCAATAACCCCAAATAAGCACGAAAAAACACCACAAGCAGTTTCAATTGACCAAATAAATCATATACAATCACTGAACACAGATGACAATAAAAGGCACATTTCTAACTGCTGTTAAAATAAAAAATCCCTGTTCAGAGGACCTACATCTGTGTACATAATGAACAACAGGGGTGAGGGTACTCACTCACCCTTGGGGTGAACCAGTATTCAAAGTAATGGCCTGGGACAAGTGTGCATTTAAAGAGACCCTTTGAGTTCTGTCTGTTAAGAAAAATTAAAAGCAACAACAGTATCTGATGGGGTAACTCAAACTCAGCAGCTAGTCTCTTAATTAAAATATGTGGCTGCATATTAGTGAAAGCAGAAAAAAAGTCAGCAAATAACCGTCCAACATGAGATCCAGGCTTTTTTAAATGTTTATACATTGTATCAAAAATGAAGAGTTTTGCATCATCTACACTTTTCCCAGTTTGATAAGCAAACTGCAATGGGTCAAGTTTACCACTGAACAGAGACATATTTCATCCTTAATAATTTTCTCACATTTTTTCATTACCAAGGATGCAAGTGCTACTGGTCTGAAGTCTTTTAGCTCTTTGTGATTTTTTGCTGATGGTATTATAGTGGACCTCTTCCATATCTGAGGTATCTAATATTGCATCTTGCAACACATGCTAAATATCAGATCAATTTGGATTTATGTGTAAATCTTAGGGTTCCGTTATAGTACTCCAGTATCCAACTCTGAGTATCCAACTCTGTGACCACGCAGACGCTTCAACGGAGTCGTGAGCCTTTCGAAGTTCTGCGTTGCAGTTTTCAAAATGGTATTGCATTTCACCGCTGGATAGGGGCTGCGAGAATGAGACTTTAGCTGACCAATGACAGCCCGGCCGCGGTCTCCATCGTTCTGTGGCTACGGAGAGCACTTTACGCAGTAGGCTATCATAAACTAAGCTTACTTTTACTCTGATTCTTGAATCGGCATAACAGCTTTGGAGCCAGCCTGATCTGCAGAGCGACATTAGATCGCTTGGACGAAGGGCTGCATGAAGGGTAAGTATTGGTGAGTAGCCTACTATTGCATAGGCCTACACATTTGGAAACATAGATTGCAGTCCACAATCGCGAATAATTCGTAGCAGTCCTTTTGGGGTTGCATCATCTCCAGGCTTGTTAAATGATCTGAACTGAATAAATTCATTGCTTCAACGCTCCACTTAGAGTTCGCAAAAAAAGGGGGAGGGCTGTCGTGGATGCTAAACGCAAATAAATGGAGTTTAACCACCTCTGCTATGTCATAAATAGTTTATTCACATCAACAGTTTATGAACCTCCAAAAAAACATTAAGTAGGCCTGGCACCATGGGTGGATTACTGCACGGGCACACCGGGCACATGCCCAGGGGCCCAAGGGGGGCCCTGGGCATTACTGTTAGTAACTTGTGGGGCCCTGGGCCCCACTGTTAGTAACTTGTGGGGCCCCTGCGGCATGCCCAGGGGCCCCCCTTGGGCCCCTGGTCATGTGCCCGGTGTGCCCGTGCAGTAATCCACCCATGGTGCCAGGCCTACTTAATGTTTTTTTTTTTTTTGCGTTAAAATATTTCACAAAAGGCAGTGCCCCCCCGCTGGCGACCCATGCCCCTCAGTAGATCTGCTCTGGAGCCGACTCCCGTGGTAACGGACCGCTAAGGTATTAGGAGGCTGGCTTGACTTGATTTCACAAAATAGATCATCCCTTATGGTAATTACCCCTTAACCCTTAGATGCATAAGTGGGTCAAAAATGACCCGGTGAGGTTGTTTTCTTGAAATATCTTTGTCATGAAAATTTTTTATAATTTCATGTTCCAGGTATTCCTCAAAAAACATGTTTTTGATATAATTCCATTAACATTTTTAACTTACCCTCTATACATTTTAAGAAATCGTAGTTTTTTGTTTACTACCCCAAGCTTCCATAAGTGGGTCAAAAATGACCCCCATGCATTTTCTATGGAATCCAATGGGAACCTTTGATTCTTATCAACTGTGGCTGTCAGGAATAAATTAACTGTGGACCACACAGACTATATCAGGAGTGTCACCCCTCAGGAAGATTATTTTACACAAGAGCTGATACGTGTAAGTATTATCTTCATATAATATGTGTGTGTGTCTTTCATGACTGCTATTATTATTTATTATATTATTATAACAAATTAGCCTACTTTATAACTAACACTAGCTAGCTAACTAAGATAGCTAACATTACTATATGTATTGTGTGTGTGCGACGCGTGTGTGTGTCATTCATGATTGTTTTGTGGAAGAGTATGTTATTATTTATCGACAAATTAGCCTACTTTATAACTAGCTAACACTAGCTAGCTAACTAAGTTAGCTAACATTACTATATGTAGTGTGTGTGTGTGTGTGTGTGTGTGTGTGTGTGTGTGTGTGTGTGTGTGTGTGTGTGTGTGTGTGTGTGTGTGTGTGTGTGTGTGTGTGTGTATAGCTACATATTGATCTATTGAAAACATTACTCTTATATTTCCTCATCCAAGGTGTCATGATGGATGATGGAGAGGCAGTAACGGGGTTGGACTCAGAGTCTGAAATTTCGAATGATGAGGATCCAGACTATTGTCCAGGTGGCAGTGGCAGTCGTCCACCTGGAAATCCAACTGAACAGGATCAATCCGACTCAGAAGATTCCTCTTCTGTGTCCTCAGAAGAAGAAATTGTCCAAATAATGCCCAACAGAATGAGTCGGAAGGGCTCTTACTGGAGCGAGTTACCTCCCCCCCAGGGCAGAACACAGAGCCCCAATATCCTAAGAAGTCGGCCAGGGCCTGCACAAGGGCTTAGCACCGTCTCACCAAAAGATGCATGGGAGCTCTTTATCACTGATGATATTACACAAGAGGTGATGAAGTGCACAAATTTGGAAGGACGGAGAGTAGCAACAGCTAGAGGAAAATAATGGAAGAATGTCACCAAAGATGAGTTCATGGCCTTCATTGGATTGACCCTGCTTGCAGGAAGTGAGAAGGACTGGGATGTTTCAGTCCGTGAGCTGTTTGGGAGTCCTCTGAATAATCCCATGTACAAGGCCACTATGGCTGTTGGAAGATTTGAAGACATTCGCCGTACCTTGCGCTTCGATGATAAGAGGACCAGAGCCTTCCGACTGGAAACAGACCATATGGCAGCCTTCCGTTATGTTTGGGACCTGTTCCTGGTCAACTGCAGACAGCGATTCATCCCCAGTGATTGTGTCACTGTGGACGAACAGCTTGTGCCATTCAGGGGTAGGTGCAAGTTTGTACAGTACATGCCAAGCAAGCCCGCCAAGTACGGCATAAAGATCTTCTGGGTTTGTGATGCACGCATCCCCTATGCAATAGATGGTATAGTTTACACGGGGAGACAACCAGGGGAAGAAGTTCAGAAGAATCTGGGGGAAAACATTGTCCAGCAGTTGTGTAGTAGATTTAGAAACACAGGTCGCAACATCACCATGGATAACTTTTTCACCAGTGTGCCTCTTGCGCAGCATCTCCTGGAGAAGGATCTCACTATTGTGGGGACTCTACGTCAGAACAAGCCAGACATCCCTCCTCTGATGAAGCCTTCCAAGTCCAGGGAGGTTCACAGCACAGAGTTTGGATTCAACGACAGCCTTACCATGGTCAGCTATGTCAGAAAGAAAGGAAAAGCTGTTGTGCTCCTGAGCACGATGCACCACGACAAAGTAGTGGATGAAAATAGCAGAAAGAAAAAAACGGAAATAATCACATTTTACAACAAGTCGAAAGGAGGTGTAGACACCACTGACCAGATGGTTGGCACCTACACCTGCAAGCGCCAAACACAGAGGTGGCCCATGGTGCTGTGGTACAACATAATTGACATTGCCACCCTGAATGCCTACACCTTTTTCACGGCTCAGCACCCAGAATTCAAGAGCGGCATCACCAATGCACGACGGCTCTTCCTCAAAGAGCTGTCAAAGGAGCTTGTCACACCACACATGAGAAGTCGACGGGAAGGATGCCCCCAACTGCAAACCCCGATTATTTAAGCAATGGAAAGGTGTGGGGTGACAAAAGCCACAACCCAGCCACAGGAAAGAAGCAGACAGGGCCAACCAAAGAGAAAGAGGTGTCAGATCTGCCCAAGTAACAAAGATCGCAAAGTAAACAATAGGTGTGGGAAATGCAATGTACCTGTGTGCAATGATCACAGCCAGAAACAGGTAGTTTGTCTGAACTGCATACAGTGATGAGACAAGAAGGCAAAACAGGGAAAAGAGAGAGGAACTGTCAATGACTGGACAGTTACAGACAGACGGAAGGACGGACAGACAGAAAGTGGATGTTCACATTTTTCTATTGCTGTTCAGGGTAATTTTATTTTTCAAAAATGTTAAAAAGTGAAAAATAAAGATATTTCAAACATGAAATAATTCTTGTGTGGTCCTAAATATAATACTAATATAAGTGATAAGTGATAAGTGATTATTCATGACAAAAACCGAAAGTGCCAGAACCGAAAGTGGTTTGAATCCCGGCAGAATATAAGACGTCTACATCGAATCCTCCCTCGATCTCTGTAAACATGACTGCACTCGGTCAAGCTTTGTCTAATCCCAAACCCATCATGCCAAACGGCACGATGCATGGCAGTAGGAATGAGGTTTCGGTACTGGTCATCAACACCGGAGGAACAATCGGAATGAAGAGTCATGGCGACGGTAACTATTTATCCATGTTCTCGGATGAGCCGGGAGAGAGTAGGCCTATCACATTCATAGGGAATCATCTGATGGATTATCTATTTGGACATTTAGGATGTAGATAACGCTGAGTCTACTACGTGCGTTAGTGAGTAATTCATTGCAAGGAATAATAATATTAAAAAAAACGACAGATCAAAACGACCACACCTACTGCGGTTTTGGTTGAAGCATCACTGATGACATGCACACAGGCACGCTGTTGAATAATTTCGCAGAAGGCGGGGATCTGGAAGTGCTTAATTGGGGAACACAAACTCGGCCAGTCAACAATGTGTCTGTTAAGGTTTCAAAAGTGTCTTTCTTTATCGATCAAGTGATCGATAAAGAAATAAAATAAAAGCTGCTTCACAAAGCTTTGATCAATCCAAGCTGAGGGCTGAAGTTGGCTCATAACATGCAAGCAGATGAGAGATTATGTTGGTCCTAAACCATAAACAATATTTGTTAAACACACGCACTGGAATGTTGAGACAAATTCCTATTATGTTTTGCATAAATGGCAATAAAAAAAATTCCAAATCCTAATGTTGCTATTACAGTTTTACCATACAGTTTAGTCCTACACCAAGATTTAGGAACCTGGTTTTAGTCTAAAATGTTCAGTGTTTCATGGTGCTTTAGACGTATTGGAAGGCCAATACTGTGATTGGAAGGAAGGATTTCTTTGATATCGTGTGAAGTCGAGGGGATGCATCTCAGGATGAATTCATATGTGCTATAATACCAATCCTTTTGTGATATGTGATGTTTTTTAAACAATTTGCCTGTTTCTTTGGAGCGTAGTAGCCACAACAAAGTGCGCTGAAAGGTTACTCAACAACTGTGTCATAATAACAGCAACTAGTGATGGATTGACGAGACATTCAAATATTTTATTATTCTGGCATGACACAGAAAATACAAAGACATGCATTTACCATTTCACTGATATTGAATCGTATTATCGTACGCTCGCTCGCTAAGCCTGTTCCCTCTTAACCACTCAAGGTCTTTGAACGAACAGCGTGTCAGCGACTCAGCGACTAGTGGGTCTGGCAGGAGTCGAGTCTGAGAACGAACGAGACGAACGAGAGAGAAGGGTCAAATAGCTTTGTTCTTGTTTAAGATTCGTTCATCCGAACAGATTCGATCGCAAATGACCAATCACTACCAGAAACCCACACATTGGCCCAGATTCATGGAAAGCTTAAAGTCTTCCTGACATGCAGTAGCCTATGTTTGAAGGCACATATCAATTGCAAATGTCACAGCTGAAATTGACGGTTGATAATGTAGGCTACTACTCCTCAACTACGTGAAAGATCCAATGGTTGTATTAAAAAAAAGAAATCCTCCATGAAAGTAGGCCTACTTCAGTACGAAAACATTTCCTCAAATGTAGTTAAAACTTCTCAGGTTTGAATAAGCTTGTCAGCCATATGGCAAGCAAGCAAGCTTGATAGACAAGCATGCATGCCATGAGTGCAGTCATAGGCCTACATGCATTGTATTGACGAAAGAAAATGTAATGATATATACTGCCTGAGAAATCTCTGTATTTAGCATTATGATTACAAATGGTACAACATAATCAATGGAGGAGCTCTATACTTGAATGCCTATACTGAGACTAGATATACTAGTTTTAATCTCTTGCAGTTTTAGGTTTTGGTTCATAAGATTTTCCCAATCTGTGAATATGTAATGTATTATATTCTTAAGCCTGTTCATCAAGTGCAATATTCCTTGTTACCAGCAGAGTTCACTGTCAGCCAGGTTTCTGGGCTGCTTGATTGTAACAGCCACAAGTGCGTTCCTCTCAAAGACTGGAAAGTTTTTTTCCCCAAGCCATACGGACAATGAATGCATAATTCCCCCCTCTTCATTCTCTTTTTATTCAATTTTCATCTTCTTACTTTTCAATTATTATTGAACTTGGCACACCTGGGAGTTGCGGTCTATAATAAATACTTGAATCTTGAATCTTGAATCTTGACAGATTGTCTTTGTCTCACCCCCAGTCCTCGAACCGGAGGAAAATGTGTTTGTGGAGGGCCTGCGAAAGCTGACCACCTTCCATGATGAGCGATATGCCAAGGAAACGTGCATGTATGACTTCTATGGTAACCGGGACAAAACACTAGTCCTGCCGTAAGCCTTTCGTCCACCAAGACACCACTTCAATATTTCATAAATATATTGCCTGTCAAGCCCTTTGAGACTACCTGTGATTAAGGGCTATACAAATAAAATTGAATTTAACAATTCTATTGGACTATTTAGGAGTCACCCTCGAGTGACTAGTAAGTTCTACACTAACTAATTAATATTTAAAAGGTAAGTATTTGTCGACCTGATGTGTGGGCCAAGGTTGTCAAAGATGTGTTCATTTCACTATGGACACAGACTTGTGCTAAAGAATGGAAGGTTCATTTTGGACTTCTAGCAAGCCACAGCACTATGTACAGGCCAAGTCATGGTTACATACTTTTATATTCATCTCTTGGTTTATATTTAGTATCACCAGGGGCACAAAATAAAGCGACAGCCCCACCACCTCCCACCATTAATGCAACAGATACACTCTACATCCTTTCTTCCCACTCTCAACTGCTGTGTTGCCCCGACAGGAAACCAATGGAGGCATTGTAGGCGTCTCTACTATGCTTTGGCGTGACTGGCGCCTGAAATCCTTGTGCCATGAGCACGTTTTACATTCCTGCTTGCAGTTCAGAAAAGGCCTTGCTGAGATTCCTGAGGCACATTGACAAGCTAGTGTATTGGTCAGTGTGTGTGTGTGTGTGGGGGGGGGGTCATGTGACATCAGCCCTCTGTGACAATACAAATAGAGAGGGTTGCAGGTTGTGTGCATTGATTCCCAGGGACGGAATTGGTTTAGGCTAATGAATTATCCAGATACTTTATTTGTTGTTTATTGAGAGGCAGGCCACAAGGCCGGCCCACACCCCTAAAACCTTTATCCACTTCTGCCCCCCCCCCCCCCCCCCCAAAAAAATAAATAAACGCACGCACAAGCGCAGACTCATAAGTTAATCCTCCATTCATCAGACAGCGGGACATCCTAGCGTCCGTATGCTAATGCTAATGCACTACCTTGTAACACCTTAAGGCTACACTGGCCGCCAGAGTAATAATTGGCGGTTAGCTATTGTTGCTGGTGGCACCAGAAGCTGATCCACAGCATATGTTCCAGGGATGCACGTTGGACCTAGGGCTGACTGGGGTATTGTATGTCGGTCTGTCATTGCAGGTCATTTAAAAAAATAGAGCATCCCCCCCCCCTGCTGTTTTATCTATCCCCCAGACACCCACTGCCTTTCCTATTAAAAGGAGACTCTTCTCCCAGCTGCTTTGCCTGGTAGGTGCCCTCTTTTCCCGGGACTACAGGGCGGGGTTCCCAGTAGGCCCAACCTTAAATTCCACTGAGGAGGGACTTGGATATGTTTATACATGCTGGGCTAGCATGCACTTCCTCATACTAGCAACCAATTAGAGGAGACAGGAGCGAACCTCGGCTGCCCTCGAATGAAGCTGCACCGCCCTGATGCAAACTTGCACAACAGCCAAACGGCCATCTTTTGTGGCCCGGCCCGGCCTGTTATTTACACAGACGTTGCCACTAAATCGTCCCATGTGCTGTCTCCCGACAGCACATCCACTGTTCGGACTGTGCTTGTTAATGCCTTGTGACCCCCAGCAGATCAAGCAGAAGGGGATCTGCTGCACAGTCCATCGTTTCGTTGAACATGCTTGGGTTTTCATTTTCCATCCGTTCTCTTAACATTCCCCAGTTTAAGCATAACTCTTCCACCATTAGGATTAACAGACTGAACATATGATTTCCTGTGTGATCCATTACTCCTTTTTGTCAAACTTTTTCATTGTTATGCTGAATATCTGCCTTCGTTGCAACTGCTGTATTTACTTTGAACTTTTAATCGGCTGCGTAATGTATTTGATAATTGCAAAATGTCTACGTCTTTTCACAGGGCGTACAAGGACAATAAACGTGTAGTGTACACCTTTCTAGAGTACAGCCCCTTACTGGATTCCTCCAACATGACGACCGAGGACTGGGCGAAAATCGGGAAGGACATCGAAGTATGTGATGCCCAATTATCAGTTTCTCTGCAGCACATTAATTATCATGCCTTTTGGGTAACGAAATGTTAGTTGAATGAACAAGGCCAGAAAGGTTGTGGATTCAAACCTACCTGTAGGCATCATAGAGCATGATGTTTCACACCCTTCTGCTCATCAATTAAATATAAGGTGAAACATATGAGAAGAAGGCATTGCTGGTGCGTGTTGGATAGATGTTTCTGCTCATTGACTAAACAAAAATGTGTTCTCCATAGATTGGTCACCTCATCCTTTTAAACCACCTTATATTTGTCTTGGTAGAAAAACTACGAGGGCTACGATGGCTTTGTGATCCTTCACGGCACGGACACCATGGCCTACACGGCCTCCGCCCTGTCCTTCATGTGTGACCACCTGGGCAAGCCCGTCATCCTCACTGGCTCCCAGGTAACGCCTGCGTTCTGACGAGGTGTGGGCTGACACCACAACAGCCCCTCGATAATGCTATAGGGCCCCAGTAAAGATGTGACAGATAAGTTGCGGCTTCTGATGCAAAACCGCTCTTTTATTATTTTATGACTGTGGCACTTAAATTTCCCTTTGGGAATGAATAGTGCTATTATAGTAGTCTGTCTGTCTGTCTGGCTGTAGCATCTTATCCTAGCTATATTTGGTGCATACAGGGAATGGGTTAACCTAACAATTGTTAGTGCTTGGTGGCACTTAGTTCTATGAACATCCTTACTGTACTGGCAGTAAGGATGTACTGTCGCTATCCTCATCATCATTTTTATCCGCCTATCCGGGGTCGTGTTGCGGGGGCAGCAGCTCAAGTTTTATTTATACTGTCGTTATATATATTGTTTCTCCTTCTTCTGACAAATGTACTTAAAAAAAAGCCGCTTTGGATAAAGTGTCTGCTAAATGCCCTAAATGTCAATGTAAATGTCTGTCTACTTTACTTATGCATCGGCAGGATAGTAGAGTGTGTTGAAAGAGTGAGGGTGTGACATGTAGCATAAGTCATTTAAACCTGGGTAACCAAGGCATATTGTCCCCCGCCTGGTTTGCACATCAGTGGGGTGCGTCACCGATGCGCCACTTTTCTTATGTAATTATTTGATTTGAAGACATAAACTTTCTTCCAGGTGCCAATTTATGAAATAAGGAGCGATGGCAGGGACAACCTGCAGGGGGCGCTGCTTTTGGCTGGTCTGTTTCACATTCCGGAGGTGAGCAATAAGAGGCTGCTACTGTTGGCTACTGCATGTAGATACTACATGTAGCTACTGTGTGTTTGTAAATATCCATTGACGGTTGCATTTGAACGGGAACGTTCAAAAAAAGAAACTACTTTTCCCCCCCGTTTTATTGTCAAACAGAAAATTAGTCATTGTTGTAATTGACGATAGTTTTATGTGGAGGAAAGGCAACAAAAACGTTGTTGACATTCTTGTTTAACGAGATTGTTTGGTAAACGTTGGTGTGTTTCGCAACAGCAGGTGACTATCTCAAACAGGAAGAAGACTGTCAGGGAGTACAACTAGATACTAGGAAGACAATTAAAACTAACTGATTATACTCCCTTTTTTACAGGTGAGATTACAGTTGACAGTTGATATGTTTGACACTATTGTAGCTGAATTCACTAACGAGTGAATGAAACTAAAATATATTAGCTTGAACGAACATCCTTCCCGACAGACGTTTTGTTCATGGTTGCTGTCCTCATCAGAAAGATTGTACTATTATGAATTGTACTATTAAAACCAAATTCCTCTTCAAAATACATTGTTCACCTGTACGTCTCTTCCTATCAAGGTATGCCTGTACTTCCGCAACAAACTGTACAGGGGAAACCGCGTCACCAAAGTGGACGCTGGAAGTTTCGATGCCTTCACCTCCCCTAACCTGTCCCCCCTGGCCAACTTGGACGTGGATATAACAAGTAATGAATGAATAAATGGATGGATGGATGAATGAATGGCTGCTCATGGTGCTTCCTTATCATTTGGATTTCCAGTTGTGGTTACCGTGGCGATTTAGTTAATGCTCTGTCCCCCACAGTCAACTGGGACACGGTGTGGAGAACCAACCGCTCCAACAAGTTCGCCGTGAACACAGAGCTGAACCGCAACGTGGGCCTGCTGAGGCTGTTCCCTGGCATCACCGCGGCAACCGTAAGTCAGCCAGGGAAGAGGGGAGACGGCGGGAGATAGTTACAAGTAGGGAAGAGAGGGAGGGAGGTTGATATACAAAGAGGGAGGGAGAGGGAGCAAGTAGGAGGGAGGGAGGGAGTGGAAGGGAGCAAGTAAGTAAGCCGGAGGGAGGGAGGGAGGGAGAGAGGGTATGGGAGGAAGATAGAGGGGGAAAGGGATGGAGGTATATATACAGGGAGGGACGGGGAGTCCACAAGGGAGGGAGAGAGGGAGGATTGGAGAGAGAATGATGCATAGTGTGCACCTCGTGGCCACAGGTAGTTTTGTATGTTGTCTCAGGTGGTGTTGAGTCAGAGTCATGAAGTCGTCTCTATGGTTCTTGGTCATCAGTTGGAAATGACTCATTCAGTTTTTTAGTCATTCATTCTCTCACATGCAGAGAGATCAGAAAGGTCATAATAAAACTATTGAATCGAGATGACTCATAGCCTGTCTCTGGTTTGTTTTCATTGGCAACATTAATGACATCGAAAATCATCCAAATACTTTTCATATTTTGTTATTAGTTTCAAGCCCATTAGTGGGTGAGAATATTCGTTGTCTGTTAAACGAGATTGCACTATGAAATGTAAATTGAAAAACAAACATCATTCATTTTCAATCAGGTCTGCAGTGTTGGCGCCATTCCATTATCTCAATACGTGTGAATTAGTCAAAAATACCTTTTGCTTTTGTCTTCTTTGACATCTATATGTGTACTGCAGAGGCTTTGCTCAGTCATAGGAATACATTTCACTATGTTATGACGATGGGCTCCAAACAACACAGGGCTATGGCATGAAGGAAGCCCTCCATCTAGCCATGCGTCTGTCTTCTAAAGTAGTGGTAGTGGTATTGGTAGTAGTGGTAGTGTCCTTTCCTCTGCAACTTCCTACAGAATTTGAGAATAGCATCCATGTTTTACACAAATATTTGCTCTAGAAAGATTTCGTTTTTTTCCTTTCCTGTAATTAGTCGTCTGACCCGTGTTTGTAAACGGCCCAGGTCCCATATTACATTTTTACTTAAAATATAGGCCACCCAGCCTCCGTTTCCACTCAGTCTAAATCGCCTCACCACAGGAGCCCTTCCCCGTTGTAAAGTTTGGTGTTTATGCCTCTAAATCGCCCTGACACCTACTGCAATGGCAAATAGGTATTTAAATCAAATGTTTTTATCTGCCACACTCCTGAAGGACCAGCAGACACCAAATGTTTGTCTTACTGCGTGGCTTGTCACCTGCGCTCGATAAACTGTACGACAATCCAAGAAGATGCATGCACAATCTGGCCTGTTAGATCCCAGTCTAACACAATAATATTTCCCTCCATTTATTTTTCTAATTTATTTTTGTGTTTTCTGATTTCACTTACGCCAGTACTTCCTGACTCTGCTCGGATGTCCCCAGCAGTCCTTTGGCCCTAGGAAAGTATGAAGTTTGGTTATGGGCCATGACCAATTACCCACTAAAAACCCAGTTGGCCCGGGCATTATAATATTTAGTTTCTCATCCTGAGATGAATAGAGAGTTGCTTTACTGTCTCCGTCTGCTCTCGTTACCCCCGTCGACCATCAAAAGACCTTCTCTCTCTGTCTCTCTCTCTGTCTCTCTCTCTGTCTCTCTCTCTGTCTCTCTCTCAGTCTCTCTCTCTATGTCTCCTTCTGTCTGTCTGTCTGTCTGTCTGTCTGACTGTCTGTCTGTCTGGCTGTCTCCCTCTCTCTCTATGTCTCCCTCTCTGCCTGCCTTGGGTCACATTGCTCACTGTACCACAGCAGTTTGCTTTGGGTTCGAAGCGCTTCATTCTGTACGAGAGGCTTGGGGCAAAGTGTATCCGCCTATTGTATTAGCAAATGGTCTTTCCTGCTGGGCTTTTCAGTGTGTCGCACCTGTCCCACTTTATGTTCAGAGTGACGATACAAGCCTAGTTACATTCTTTCTGCTCATGTCTTTGTACGTTTATGGTCGCCTCCCCCACCCCCTGTTCCTGGCGTTTAGCGTTTTCACCTCCAGATGCCATGGTTACCGGCGGGTAATGAAGTCTCTCGGTGCCAGTCAAGCGTTGACGGGGATGGCAGCAGCACAAGACAACAGCAGATGTGCTTTTAGGAGAGGAGCTGGGGTCACATGCAGGGACGGGGATGGGGGAGTTGAGCCATAATGCTGGTGAGGGGCGGGGAGTTGGGGTTCAGGTTTATCAAAAAGGCCAAATTTTACTTGTGTGTTGAGTTGTAGGTACGCAGCCGGTCTCGAGATCGGGATGCAGTTAGGATTATGTGTCTGTGGTTCTGAGCCTTCTCTGCAGAAATTCCCTTATTCAGTGACATCTAGTGATCTCTTTAACGGGGAGCTGATGTGTCGTACAAAGGAACGTGTGTGAAAACTACTCATAAATGCACCGACAAACCCAGCAGGAAAGGCGAAGCTTGCGGGGCTCTGGGGCTCTGGGGCTCTTAGGGGCTTTTGCAGGGGACAGAGTGACCGACACAAAGCCCCATGTAGCCTTGACTCCTCCTCGCCCGGCTCATGATGCAACCCGTGTGTCTGGCTGGTTCAGTGGAGTCCATGTATGGCGTGCTCTGACGCGTCTGCTCCGTGTGCGCAGGTGAGTTCGTTCCTGCAGCCGCCCATGGAGGGCATGGTCCTGGAGACCTACGGCACCGGGAACGCCCCCGACAACCGCCCCGACCTCCTGGCCGAGATGAAGAAGGCCACCGACCGCGGCGTGATCATCATCAACACCACCCAGTGCCTGAGGGGCACCGTGTCCAAGGTCTACGCCACAGGCGAGGTAGGCGCTAGCGTGCTAGCCATCAGAGAAGGGATTCTGCTGAATGGGTCAGGAGTAAATGGTTACAAAATTGTCAATGAATAACAACACAAAAAACTACTATTGGGAAAACAACCAACCAAGGGCGTGACTGAAGTCACAATTGAAAGTTGTTCTTCAATCCTAATTTATTGGAATTTAAAGGCCCTGAACTAACTAAATCCTAACATCGTCCTGTGCAGTTTTTAAATGCAGTCCAAATGTTGTCAAAACTAAAATGAGAGGAATTGTTTGGAGGAGAAGTCCCTAAAATGGCAGACGAGGATAATGAGCCCTTGGATGGTACCCACCTGCCTCCCTCTCCACAGGTGCTGTATAAAGCGGGGCTGCTGCCCGGCGTGGACATGACCACAGAGGCGGTCCTCTCCAAGCTCTCTTATGTGTTGGCCATTGAAGGGCTGGACCTGCAGACCAAAAAGAAGGTGGGTCTTGCATTTAGATTTACATTCAGGGCATTTAGCAGATGCTTTTATCCACAGCGACTTACAATAAGTACATTTGTTAGAAGAAGGAGAAACAATCTATCGCTGTAGGTACAGTAAGGACGTTTGTAGAACCAATTGGCAAGCACTAACAATTTTTAGTCGGTTTAGCCGCATGCCGCCGATGTGGTTGTGACCACTGCTGACCCCACGTTTGCATGCATATCTTCGGGTCCCTGCACGTACCTCACACGATCCAGATGATGGCCGAGAACCTGCGCGGGGAGATGATGGCAGACCTGGCCATGCTCAACCTGCGTGACAGCCGCTTCATCCAGGTCATCGCCAAGTCGCTCAGCATCAGCTGCAGGGAGGTCAGTCTGAACGGGAAGATACTTTACGTTTTACACCCTATGTGAGATGCAGCATGTCGAAAGTTCTGTGTTTTTCAATGAAACGCAAGCCTCTGTCTCCATCAGCCAGGGACTCTGCACACACCACATACGATCTACTTGCAGGTAACTTGCGGCATACTCTAAAATACACAAGTGTTTAGACGCCACTGGGCATGCTCACGGACTTGGGAGTCTGGGGAACAGTGAGAATGTCATGCCTTCGATGATGATGAGTGCAGGGCAACATTTCAACAAATCATGAGGGAAAGGTCGTTTTTAAATGATTGGAACGCAGCCTAAGCCTTTACTTCTGGATCCAAATGTGCTCAGTGCCCAGCTGCTAGTGTCCTTAACCGTCGGCTGAAAGGTTGATAGCAAGATGACCTGTATCTGACGAAAATATTTGGGATAAACAGCCAGTGAAGAGCGTGACTAAAGTCACATTTGATGGTGGTTCTTCAATCTTAATTGAATTGAATTCAACGGTTCTGAACCGTTGAATTCTAAAATTGTCCTGTGCAGTTTCTGAATACGGTCGATATTGAAAAGGGGAAAACTAGTACCGGTACTCGTTTTCACTGTGTTGCAGAGATAAGATGAGAATAGGATTCGTTGATTGCTCTGTCAAAAGTGACGGATAAAGCTTCCCTGATTTTGGATGCCGTTCCCCAGGAGCTGGTAGCCATCCGCGACGCCCTGACCCCCCCGCTGGCCTGCGCCGCCGCCAAGATCGGAGACGTGGAGGCCCTGAAATCCATCCAGGAAATGGCAAGCAACACTGAAATAAACATGTATAATAAGTCATGTAGCATGCCAGGTAGGGCTGCAATGATAAGTCGATCAAGCGAGAAAATTCATTAAATCTTATTTTGATAGTCAATTTTCAAGTATAAGTATAAAACAATTCATTCCTAAAGCTAGAGCTCTTTACATCCCAACAGTAATCAATACCCCCCTCCATCTAACCTTCCTCTCAGTCTCCTGTTTCATCTGTACGCCCATACCCACTGATATTGGCTCATGGAAATCACAGGCCTGAGCCAATATCAATGGGTATGGAAAAAAAATAAATAAAGCAAATGTTCTGGAAAAAAACAGGGAAAATAAATAAATGGCTGGTCTGGGGTTGTCCCAGGCCAGTCTGTCTACTTACCTACCCTGCTACCTGCACACACTCTGCCCATGCACTCATCACGCATGACCAGAGCTTTCCACAAGGCTAGGCAGAGCTATTGCTAAAGCTAGCGAGCGAGTAATGTGTTTCAGGAGAGTCACTTTGGAGGAAGGCCTTCAAAATCAACCTCCAAATTGACTAACCGTACTGGAATGTTGTTTTTGTTGGCTTGTCAGAAAAAGCAAGCACCTTTAAGCCTTCTTTCTGTAGTCTGTTAACTTGTGATGAATTTTGCTTCAACATTTTATTGTCAAAATTTTTAATCTAAAATAATTTATTGACTATAAAAATAATCATTAGCTGCAGCCCTAAGGCCAAGACATTGAACGAAGCAGCTTCACAGTTATACAGATCTACAAGATTGACGCATACAAGATTGATGGTTTGATGTAACTTTATTTAGTCTCTCTCTCTAACATTGATCGCTTGTCACTTTGAGGGACCTGGAGGCTAAGATCGACCGGGTTTTAATTGATTCAGTTTTTCTATCGTTCCTTAGTAAATGTATCTCGCCCTGTCAGCTGTTTTAACTAGATCATAATCCGGTCTTCATCATTTAACCAAAACAATAACGGCAGTCGTGGTGTGTGGACTAGGGGAGTAACCTGAGTGTGGGCGACTACGACGGACGCACACCGCTGCACATCGCTGCGAGTGAGGGCCACCTGAAGGTTGTCCAGTACCTCCTGGACCAGGGGTCCACCATCCACAGCCGGGATCGCTACGGCGACACACCCCTGTCTAACGCAGTGCGCTTTAGGTAAGCCCCGCAATAACGTTTGTGAAGGACTCTGCTTAACTGGCTTTTAACAACCGCCTCTTTTATGTTCTTCGTCATTAACTCCAAGGAGGACGGGCTTCGGAGGAGTTCCTCTTTGAATGTCATTGGGGTACCGAGGTCTTTAAACATTGAACTATTAGAAAGCAATTGGGGTAATTTATTCGATTTATAGCTAAGCCGTTTGATTTGGTGTGTCCCCGTTTTTTTTGCTTTAGTATATGCACGTGTTGGGTGTTTCTGCTGAAGTCACTGAGCCTCAAGGGAGAGCAAGTCTTTAGGGTGTCAGAGCTGGAGCAAGTGGCTGTTGTCCTTTTTTTCCAACGGTTGGCATAGCAAGTATAGACTCGTCTTTTTCTTGGTTGAAGGTTGCGCTCATGCAGTGACACCTACAGTTACCCTGCCTAGGGAAGCGAGGCAGTTCATCACATTCCAGCTTAGCGGGCCTGACCTCCTTTTCTCTTCTTCCACGTAGCACTGTGTGCCCCTTAAAGGAGTGTCAGCCAACGACGAGAGAAAAGAGTCGAGTACAAAAGAGAGGCGTGTCCTCCCAAACCAGTCGGCCCAGCCTGCACCCGGTTTCACACATGATAGAAACTCACGGAGACTCGGAAATAGATCATTTATTTAAACTCCTCACGATTGTCTCCTTTATTATTTTTTTAAAAACAGGTTTCCAAGCGCATCTGGTCATCGTCGGTAAAACAGATCTTGCATGCCCTGATCTATTGTATTATGACACCTGTGTGTGTGTGTGTGTGTGTGTGTGTGTGTGTGTGTGTGTGTGTGTGTGTGTGTGTGTGTGTGTGTGTGTGTGTGTGTGTGTGTGTGTGTTGTTTGACTGTGGGGGCGGAGGACACCTGTCTCCACTTGCCTGGCAATTAATCAAACCTGCGTACCTTTTCCTTTTGTCACCACCACTCAATTCAAAAAGAGCATATGATGGTAGAAGCTGTATTGTCCCCTGTGTTTGCACCTCAACAACACGGACACCTCCCAACAAGTGCATCTTTGTTCTGTCGCAACCCCCTAATAATACTCATTGGTGGCCAATTGTTACTGATGCACAACTCCTACGTTCCCCCTCCACCCCTCTTTGGTCTCCTGCAGACGCAAAGACATTGTGATGGTCCTGCGGAAGGGCGGAGCCCACCTGTCCCGAGAGCAGCTGGCCATCTCGGGCACAGAGCTGTGCAGGTGAGACGCGCTCAGAGATGGTATGGGGGACAAGCGTTGAAACAACCACCCCCACATTCGTTATCACAGGTACGACCAGTCTCCCTAGTCTGACGCCGAGCCGCAGCAGGAATGCTCCCAGGCAGCATAATTGCGGCTCTCCTCATCTCCAGCATCTCTCTCTCTCCCTTGCCCCCATGCACGTAGAGCCTGGCTCCTCCGTATGGCCCCCTCGCTCGGGTCGCTGGACCTGTCGGCTCCGTCACGGTCCTGTTGCTATCGTGCTGCGTTACAACATGTCCTGTAAAACGTGTTGGTTTAAGATCTGATACGGGGCCCGCGACGTGCCCAACGATTGATTACCACGTCGCCAATCATGAAGTGCTTGCACTACTTCCATTTCACTGTCGTTTACAAAATATAACAAATGCATTCCCTTCTCTGATGCTTACTTGCTGGTTGATATGACTGCAGCGGTTTAAATATTCAGGTTGTTTAGTGGAGCGGTGGCTGTACGTCGAGGGCTACTTTGACCTCTGATACCTTGTGTGTTTTTAGCCTAGCAGCTAACGGAGACCTGGATGGTCTGCAGATCTGGAACCTAGCCGGGGCCGACCTGAACACCCCCGGGTACGACGGACAGACGGCCCTTTCAGTGGTTAGTACAGGAGTCCTTTTACGTTTCCTTCTCCTCCCTTACTCCTAAAAACAACCCTCTTACGCACTTATTGTATGTTGTACGTCCTGGCACTTCAAAACAGTACGTAGCATCATGTAGCGTCTATACTACTTATCTTTGTTGTATATATCGGGAATGGGTAAAACTAACAGCTGTTAGTGCTTGGTCCTTGGTTCTATGAACATCCTTACTTTACAGCCAGTGAAATATTGTTTCTCTTTCTTCTGACAAATTTACTTGTAAGTAAGTCGCTTTGGATAAAAGTGCGGAGGAGAACCATCTTGTGTTTCAACATGACAATAACGTGTTCGTCCTTCCAGGCAACGGGGGCTGGCAAGTTGGAGGCCGTCGCGCTTATTAATGAGTGCCAGGGATCAGGTGGGCCCTGATTCCAGGATTAGCCACTCTCTCGCCACTGACCCAATGGCTCAAAAAGATGAGAACTTGATGAAGAAATTGAAGCGCTTTGTCTGGGAATCTGTATCCCACCTGCTGTTTAAGACATCCGCTGTCCAAAGACCGTCCCATATGGGGGTTTATGAATTAATGTCTGTCGTTAGTTTGTGTTAACTTACTAGAATTGAATACGAGATTGAATCGTTGAATATTGTGAAATGGAAAGACAGCATATACATGCAAACGTCCACTTCGTCTATCTGGTATTTGCTGATTCGAAAACGTTTGTGTGTGTGTGTGTGTGTGTGTGTGTGTGTGTGTGTGTGTGTGTGTGTGTGTGTGTGTGTGTGTGTGTGTGTGTGTGTGTGTGTGTGTGTGTGTGTGTGTGTGTGTGTGTGTGTGTGTGTGTTTGTGCTTTATTAAATGGCTACACTTGCACTTGAGATTCTTGAACGTTTGTTTCCGGCCTTCGGTATGCTTCTGCTGAACTAATTGCGCACTGTGCTAGACTTCTGGATTTTAAACTGAAGAGGAGTTGTTATAATTGCAGCGCTTCATTAGCACTTTTGATCATTGTTTGTACCCAAAGCCAATGTTAAAGTAGTTATTAAAACTTGAATGTATTCTTCTAAAGCAATCAATTAAGGATTGTGGGAGTTTTTTAATTGCTATCAAACAAAACACACAGTTATTCAGGGTTTCGCTAAGGGTTTTGTGTCCCTGTCATATCAACTATGTTTAAATGCTGTTCCTCTTTGATTCGAAAGGAAATGCATGAAAAACATTTAATAAATACGTCCCATGCTAAATAAATCTCCTGTCATCAATGGTGAAATGTTGTGTTCACATAGAGCAGCTTTAATAAAGACAACCAAGCCATGAAGGTAACAGTATATTTAGATATCGCTTGATCGGTACTGGATGAATCTCTACACATTAAAATGTAACGAGAGTCCCACTAAGGAAACGTGACTCAACCATCACAGGGAGTGACGCAGACCGTCACTACTGTAAGGTAAAAGGAACGGGAAAGCCTCATTACTTTTGATCTCAACAGGCTACAAAGCACCTTCTGAAGAAAATCAGCCATGGATGATTTTTGTATGAACTCCAAAAGCTCAGATAAACTCTGATCGCAGTATTTGCCATCCCGGGCTTCAGGGCGGCTTCAGAGCTGCTCTCCGGTGGAACCCAGCTCATCCGGTTCAACCTGCACGGGCCTCATTCCTCGCTGAATGCAGGACTTGTATGAACCTCCACTATATAAAGAGTCGCAAGGCGTTAAAGTCACTCAGTCTAGACACGGACCGCATAAGGAAGGATCTCCGCCAGGTGAGTGCTTTACTTCAGGTTTAGAACTAGTGGATTAAGGTCGTGACCTCTAGATATATAGCTATGTTGTAGCCAGGGTTGTGTTGATCTGTTGTGTGCATCTATTCAATTTGATTTTAGTTGTATTTTTTGCCTGATTTTATACTCTGTATTTTTCTTTATGATGAAAGGACTTTGAGAAGAGAGCTGCAAGTCTTACGCCACTAAGAAGATTCTGGAGTCTTGTTGATTAAGTGGTTCTTAACAGTTCAACAGTTCATTTCCAAAATTGTGAAATGTTTAGGACCACTTAACCAATCAGACAATTGCTTCGAGTAATAGCTGGCGACCTGTGGTTTAGGAAAACCCCATCGTCACATGTCTGAGGCCTACGGACACGAAACGAAGCACTTTTTACATTGACTTGAATTATCTTCTGGAGCAGGCTGAGCAACTGCTACTGAGTTTGTATTGGATTGTAAATTACTGGACCAACAATAAATCGACAAAGACTAATGCAAGCGTCGTTTTCCTCATTTTGATTGAATGATTTTGCTTTCATCTATGTCTCTGTTATTATGCCCCCTTGTGTCTTGTGGTCACAATACCAGTTGCAGTTCTATCGTTTTAAAGCCATCATTGTTCAAACTGTAGTTCAGCTGAATTTATTTCTGCATTGAGTGTAACCTTCTTTCCTCTCTGATCGTACTGATGTTGCTGTTCATATTTTACTCACTAAACATTGGGATTGTAAACCCGCCCCGACAGAAAGACGTTTAGCTTCTGTCCTAGGCCCGTATTGGTGGCTGATTATCCTACAGATTACCAGGGATTACATTCGCTTTGTTGTTGGCAGCATAAATCATTCATGCGAGCACGGAGTATCAATTGTTCCCTCGCTCTGAACCCTCAGTTGCCTCCTTTCATCTTGGAACCCAGAATATTATCAATATGTGTTCGGGTTCCTCACGCAGCGGCGTGAAGCTGCGGGTTTAAGTGCTGCAACAGTTCCAGGCGTGGACAGAATACCGGGCCGCGCTAATAAAACGCCCGGAGCCATTACTCCTCCACGGGTTTAAGGGTCAGCAGATGTATCGCTGCGGTCCCGTGGGAGCCGGTCCTTGGGATTTTATTAGCCGCAGGGGTGACCCCTATCTCCTCAAGAGGGGACCTACGAACTTATCACAGCAGATACCCCCCGTAAAGCGCTTCATTGTTTTAGAGAAAGTAGGATGGTGACACACGCGCACACACAGACACACGCGCGCAAACACGGAAATAGAAAAGAAAAAAAAGAAATAGAAAAGAAAATGATTTCGCTGTTAGGCTATACCGTCATATTCACGACATCCGATGCTCATCTTGGTAGAAACATGCTGTTTATCGGCCAAACACCAAATGGAAGAGTAGTAAGTACGGAAGTAAAAAACTTTTTGGTAACGTCTCGATTTAGTCATGTTCAATTAGTCCCAGCTGTCAGGTAGGATCGTTTGATCAGATTATTAATTGGAGACACGAGGAGGTTCGACATCAAGCAAATATGCGTTTGACCTCAAGCTCTCTGTGCGCCTGTCCAGTGCCTCTCCACAATCCATCGTCGCATTAATAGTTTATATAATCCTTAATAGGATGTCGATCAGGGGTTTCCCTGTGCATCTCGCCTTCTCTGCTCCCATCTTCTGATGACTTGAGGATGGGGAGGAGGAGGAGTAAGAGGAGGAGGGGGGGGGGGGGGGGGGGGGGGGGGGGGGGGGGGGGGAGGGCGGGCGGGGGTCTCAGCAAATCGGATGCAAGTGCAGCAGATCATTGACGGACATAGCGGATTGAGAGTTGGGACGCCTGGACGACTGAGTGAATGGGCTGCTAGAGAGCTGAGAAGGAGGAGGCGGAACAGAGGCTGGCTGCTGAGAGACAGAGAGAGAGGCTCTGGTCCCGTTACGCACCGGGTTCCCGTGCCCATACCTCCTCATCCCGTTCCAACGTTAGGGGCTACCGTGTTTCAATGGATATAAATCATGATAAATTCGGGGGGCTTGTGTCGGATTTATCGCCTTTTTTGGATTAACCGGAACCTGGAGAAATTGTTTTACGCACGGGCTGGCTGAACATGTTGGGCATTGAGCTTGGGGTCTGAGGTCCGTCCCCGGTGGTCCAGGTGGTCGGGTGCTTTGGTTTAAATACAAACGAAATGAGACTCAATAATGGTCCGATGATGAATAAATGAAATAGGAGCCCAAGGCAGAGGAGTCTTTGGCGACACATTCACTCCACATGGCTTTACCAAACTCAGCGGGGTCTTCCGGAGCGGAGACACCCAACCCCAATCTCATAGACCTGGGGACTTTCTACGTGGACTCCGATATTATATTTGGATTTACAAGTCATTTACTCAGGAGAAAGGCGAGGGTAAGTGTGCTGCATGCGCTAACGCAATATAGCCTGATTCACCAGAATAGAGAAATCTATAGGATAGGATATGAGGACGAATTGTCATGTTTGTCATGCATGCGGATAATTGACCTTTATTCAGGACCATGAACAGCTCACTTTTGTGCGTCTCTCTAACACCTCCCCACTCTTGTACCTTTTAGTTTTAGTTGTTAATCATTCCGTTTGATTCCTCTCACATGTTGGATTCGTGAAAAAAGATAAAAGTATTTATTGAATCAACTCTAACAACACTGTGGCTCGTTTCGTTGAACGCCTGCAGAGTATGGCCATATAGCCTACTCATAATGGCAAAGTGTACCACTTGACTTAAGAAAAGGCATTATATCAGAGATAAGAGATGCCCTCACACGTCTGATAAAGGGATGGGAATGAGCTGATCCCTTCTTTTTTTTCTTTCAATATTTTAATATTCATTAGGAATGGATTTCAATGGTTTCATCATTTCAGTAATTATTCTAGGTAAATTACTCATACAAATGGATGACGCAATTCAACGCATGAAAGGAAATGCGATTATACTTTGAAAATGACTTGAAAATCGCTTTAAATCGCGACCAGTTGCGCTGCCAGGCGTAAAATTGTTCCCTGAAACAAAAGACTGGAGGCTAAATGGGTCATGTGCGGCTGGAAAAAAGAAACCGTACTCAGGGAGTACACGAAAGTAGCAGTGGTAGCTTACATCATCCACATGAAATATTGAAAGTTTACCAAATAAATATTTAACATTATCTCGAACACTCCTTTTATGTCTGGTCTATCGCTCCCTGCTTTCCTATACTAATATTAACCACTGGATGGCGCCAGAGCTACAGGAACGAGTCAGAGCAGCCCGACATGTGCATTGATATTAGGAGAGGCAACAGTTGCTTTGTTCTCAGTATAATTTCTATTCACTTGAGCAGCGACTAATATCAATGAAGTCATGCATCTACAAATTGTACTTTCTGCTCTTCTCTTCATCTCTATCCTCCTCTCCTCCCTCCTTCCTTAATTTCCTTTCATCTCCTCTCCTCTCCCTGTTTCCTCTCCTCCCCTCTCCCCTCCTCGCCTCTACTCTCCTACCCTCTCCTCTCTTACCCTCACCCCTCCCCTCTCCTCTCCTCTCACCTCCTCTCCTCCCTCTCTCCACTCCCCTGACCTCCTCCCCTCTCCTCTCCCCCTCTACTCTCCTCTCCTCCCCTCTCTCTCTCTATTCTCTTCTCCTCCACCCCCCTCTCTTCTCCTCTCATCGCCTCTCTTCCCCCCCCCCTCTCTTCTCCTCCACCCCCCTCTCTTCTCCTCTCATCGCCTCTCTCCCCCCCCCCCCTCTCTTCTCCTCTCTTCTCCTCCATCCCCTCTCTTCCCTCTCTCTCTCTTCACTTCTCCTCCACCCCCCCTTTCTTCTCCTCTCATCGTCTCTCTTCTCCTCTCCTCCCCTCTCTTCTCCTCTCCTCCCCTCTCCCCTGTACTCTACTCTCTCCCTTTCACCCCCTCCTCCCTCTCACCCTCTCCTCTCCTCTCACCCTCACCTCTCTTCTCCCCTTCCCCAGTTTCCTCTCCTGTCCTCTCTCCTGTCCTCTCCTCCCCTCTCACCCTCTCCTCTCCTCCCCTCTCAGCCTCTCCTCTCCTCTACACCATTCTCCCATCCTCTCCTCTCCTCTTTCCTTGTGTTGCCTTCCGGAACAAAAGTATATGGAATGCAACACAATAGGCTACAACACACTACAATACAATACATTACAATGTAATCCAATACACGGCCATGTATGAGAATGAATAGACGCACACGTCCACTCCCTGCTCGACAACCTCCATGTAGATTCCCCCCCGGTCCCAAAGTTCCCCCACCCATTTGAGAGTACGCCGCCCTCCCCTATCGTGCGCTGGTCTGCATTGGTGCACCAGCTCCAACTTATGGGACTCAACCACTTCTTTATCACATGCTGGAACTGAACTAGTAGCTCCACACACACGCACAGATGAGTCGCCGCTTCCACGTTCGCGCGTACGAAATGAGATAAAGATGCTCATTCCATGGGTCTGCCTATCCATTTAAAGAAATTTGGGACGGCCAAGATAGGCGCTCTTGTGGGTTTACCTAGACCCGGTTTCGTATAATGAAGTCATTTTTGCGCAATCCAATTCAGGATGGAAGGGAGAGGGACAACCACGTGTTTAATGTAAGTTGCGTTTTAATTTTCCACTTCTCCGAGTTAACTTCTAACAGTGCCATAATTACCCTGTTAACGCATGCTTGGGCTGTTGGATAGGAGAGTCGGGGCGCTAGCAAAACTGCAATCGCCGGAGCTGTTGCCGCGCATTGATGTGTTTATATTTTATTTTTCTTAAGCTAACATTGACTTTTGTTATTCTGCCCTCAAGGCAGAGGGTTGTCCAGGCGGGGACTCGCCGACAGCTCTCGGCGTGACTCCCAGGAAAAGACTTCACTCAGCGGAGGACGCACGATGCAGCAGCCGGCCAGCCCCGGAGGGCGCCGGGTCGGTGCCCCTCTCTGAGTCCGAGACGGGGAGGAGGGGAGAGGAGAAGGGTAGAAACCTACGATGCCAACAATGTCAAGTCAAAGTTGCAGAGCTGAAGAAGCAAGCACTCTCTTGGGCGGATCCTTGCTCACTGAAGGTTTGTGGGAAAACAATCCAAGTTGGCTTTTGTTGTAAACTCCCTTGCTTTGTGCCAAAGTGTCTGTAGCTTTATATCCTTTTAAGTGTACATTGCCAAGAGTGCAGTTGTTGACATGTGCACGACAGGCCTCCAGCCGTTTAAAGAGCCATCCTCATTCTAAACAAGTAAACCCAAGTTCATAATTTGAATCCCCCCTCCTCCTGAATCCTCGTAATAATAATGTCGCTGTTCAATGTCATGTATTTTAAAAAGAAGTCGGGAAAGTTTGTGCTCTGGGAATTACCCATTGTTTGGCTAAACAATTCTCCCTCTTTATTGTGCTGTTGGGAGAAAGGGAGGTGGGGGAGAGGGGGGAGTGAGGTTGTGGGGAGGTGGGGGTTGAGGAAGTCTAGTCCCAGTTGACCTTCTCGCTCTCGCTCATTGAAAGTGTTCCTGCTCTACGACGCCGTGCCACCATTCCCACCGCTGTTAAACATAGACCCTCAGACAGAGTCGGTTGTGGTGGGGGGCTCCTAATGCGGGGGCTGCTGCTCCTCTCCCCCAGGGGGAGGGGAGGGGGCTCTGAGTGGTGATTACATCTCCTCGGCGTGGTAACACCTGAAGTTGATAGAGAGCGGATCAGGGGTTAGTTAGGACCCTCCTCCACTCTAGCTGAGGAGCACACTCTGCATGTGTGGCCTGAGTCCTGCTGGGATCATAATCAGGGGGTCTGGAGATCAATCCATGTGCACCACGGGGAGTGATAGGAGGGGGATCCCTAGGTAAGCAGGTATTGAGATCACCAGGTGATCACTCCTATCAATCACTCCTATCACCGGGTGATCACTCCTATCACCAGGTGATCACTCCTATCACCAGGTGATCACTCCTATCAATCACTCCTATCACCGGGTGATCACTCCTATCACCAGGTGATCACTCCTATCACCAGGTGATCACTCCTATCAATCACTCCTATCACCGGGTGATCACTCCTATCACCAGGTGATCACTCCTATCACCAGGTGATCACTCCTATCAATCACACCTATCACCAGGTGATCACTCCTATCAATCACTCCTATCACTAGGTGATCACTCCTATCAATCACTCCAATCACCGGTTGATTACTCCTATCACCAGGTAATCACTCCTATCACCAGGTGATCACTCCTATCCCGGGTGACCACTAGTATCACCAGCTGATCACTCCCCAGGCCATCTCCTGGACCACACCGCGCCCCCTGTTTCCTTTATCTGCTCTCCGATTGGCCGCTCAGCAGGCTGCTGCTGACCCCTCCTTTGTCCTGCCTGCTGCATCCCTAGCCCCCTCCCTGCCAGGTGGGCTGTGATGTTGAACCCCACCCACCCACCGTCAACCACCAACACAACCACCCACCCACCCGCCTCAGTCCTGTAGCTCTGGAGGACGGAGGGGGGGACCCCCAGCAAGATGATGTTGTTTCCTCTCCTACTGCCCCCCCCCCCCCTCTGCTCTGTGTCGCCCTTGTTAATGGCTTAATTGGGCCCTAATTTAGGTGGGTGGTAAACAGTGATGGTAGGTTGCTGTTATTGAACCAGAGTTGGAGGGGGGGGGCTGGCCGGTTGTGTATTAGCTGCTTCCCCTGCTGGCTAATGTCTGGACCAGGTGGTTTATGTGGAGGAATTCTTCCAGTGGTCTATGAGTTGAACCTCGGCCCCGGGTTGGGGACACGGTGCAGGTTCCAGGCTGTAGAGGGGAGGTCCCGGCCCGTCATGGGAAAAAGCTGAGGGAGCAGAGGGGTTGTTTATGTCAGGTCGAACCCCCCCCCCCCCCCCCCCCCCCACCATCCCTCTCCCTCCATCTGTCTGCCCTTTGGTTTTTATGTTTTTTATGAAAAGGAAGTCTGCTCTGGCCTCAGACGCCCCACCTCCCCCCCTCCCCTCCACCAGACACATTGTTTGAATACAGTCATAGCTATCCGACAGGATTCAAGGAAAAGTGTTTTTTCTTAATGCGCGGCCTTTGATGCACGAGGCCAATGGGAGATGCGATTCTGTTGGGAGAAAACACACAGCGGTCACTCAGGGACTGTCGGGTCTCCCAATATCAGTTTATGGATGCAAGGTCAAGAGCCAAGCTATCCCTTTTCCCAAAATTAAAAAGAAAACTGGTGATGGCCCTGATTATGAGAGCGTCTGTGATGGACCTGGTTATGAGAGTGTCTATGGTAGACCTGGTTATGAGAGCCTCTGTGATGGACCTGGTTATGAGAGTGTCTATGGTGGACCTGGTTATGAGAGCCTCTGTGATGGACCTGGTTATGAGAGTGTCTATGGTAGACCTGGTTATGAGAGCCTCTGTGATGGCCCTGGTTATGAGAGTGTCTATGGTAGACCTGGTTATGAGAGCCTCTGTGATGGACCTGGTTATGAGAGTGTCTATGGTGGACCTGGTTATGAGAGCCTCTGTGATGGACCTGGTTATGAGAGTGTCTATGGTAGACCTGGTTATGAGAGCCTCTGTGATGGCCCTGGTTATGAGACCGTCCGTGGTGGACCTGGTTATGAGACCGTCCGTGGTGGACCTGGTTATGAGAGCCTCTGTGATGGACCTGGTTATGAGAGTGTCTATGGTAGACCTGGTTATGAGAGTGTCTATGGTAGACCTGGTTATGAGAGTGTCTATGGTAGACCTGGTTATGAGAGTGTCTATGGTAGACCGGGTTATGAGAGCCTCTGTGATGGACCTGGTAATGAGAGCAGTCGGTACATGAGGCAGAGCTCTGTGTCTCTCGGGTCAGTCATAGTTTTGGTTTGCAGCTTTCATTTGCACTTGCACTGGTTTATTTTTTACCACTTGTGTACTCGAGTACATTAAGTATCTCGAATAACTGTTGTCACAACACATTGGTTTGTCATATGGTTGGGTACTATAAGATGTTGGGCACAGCCATTCTAACCGTCAAACTATAATGACAAAAAACTGCAAACTAAAGGTGCCTGTGCCGTGTGTCAGCTCCTCAGAAAACAGGGGCTTTTTACTCTCCAAAACCTGACAACTTAAACAAACAGCCCTTTCTCCTCAAAGGAAATAACAAGTAGTGGAGGAAGAAGTCCCCAGACTTCATTCTCCAGTCTAATCAAAGACTTTCAGACATTTTATGCATTTAATTCCCATAATTAGAGGCTACAGTAACAAGTGACTTCAATGGGCAACAGAGAGAGAGGGGGGAGACAGACAGAGTCAGCATTCAGCAATTATGCACAGTCCTTAATGTGGCTGGACATGGTGGCTCACTGAGATAAGATATGAGGGGGAAAAGACGATCACTTAAAACGCTCACCACAGCTTCAAAGTGACCAATTACCTCTGTGCTGTAATCAGTAGCTGTCTGTCAACAGTCTGTTGCCTGATAAGAACAATCCACCTGGCAGAGATCCAGTCCTCAGCTTACTAAACACTATCTTCTTCCTCTCTCTCTCTCTCTCTCTCTCTCTCTCTCTCTCTCTCTCTCTCTCTCTCTCTCTCTCTCTCTCTCTCTCTCGCTCTCTCTCTCGCTCTCTCTCTCTGCCCCTCTCTCTCTCTCTCTCTCTCTCTCTCTCTCTCTCTCTCTCTCTCTCTCTCTCTCTCTCTCTCTCTCTCTCTCTCTCTCTCTCTCTCTCTCTCTGCCTCTCTCTCTCTCTGTCTCTCTCTCTCTCTCCCTCCCTCCCTTCCCACCCTCCCTCATGCCTCCAGCCAGAAGAGGCGCATTTAGTGGTGAAGTTCTGTTTAGTAGTGAGGTTGTGTGCTCTTTGAGGAGATGAACTGAGTGTGGTGACACCAGCGTGGGCCATGTCATTAAGAAGTTAAGAGTCTGTCACATGCAACAATAGGCTATTAGGTTTGTATAGGCCGGCGTAGCCTGGAGACCTGGTGACCTGTGATGACTTTGTAACTCCTCACCCACGGCGATGCTGAGTATCCCAGGCCTCCTCACTCACAGGTGGGACAGGGGCCTTTGTTACATGATATCTCCTTTGTAGAGGGACGACTGAAGACAGATGAGAGAGAGGATGAGAACTTTGGGAAAAAGGCAACATAACAAACTTAACTTAATCACCCAGTGAGAAAACCCTCCTCCAGATCCAGACATCTCCCCTGAACAATTCATTAAGCGGGAGCGGCTCTAAAACGGGCGCCCGTGTTTGTGTTCGCTGGGTACACAGCTTGAGGCCCATCGAGACGCACCAGACTCGTACAGCCATATCTGGAGAGGAGGATGGAGTTAACTGGATGGTTTTAATTATTTCAGTACGATTCCTCTGCTTGAACTAGTGTGGGCCTGTTTGTCGGTGCGGCCCTGGGCTGCAGCACTATAACGAACAGGAGGATTACGTTGGCG
>NC_079416.1:13227924-13229847 GCF_026213295.1 Gadus chalcogrammus
ATTACTGCATCTCCAAAATGTACGGGCTTGTCTTTTGTCCAATTAGGACTCTAAATCAAACATGACAGATCAACTTCTGGCCCAGTTAGTCGTGAAGCCAGTAAGACCAGTCTAGCCTTATTAAGAAGGACCGAGTTTTGAGTGAGCAGAGAACCTTCAGGGTGTGTTTGCATTTCAAAAAGTGCCGTGACTTTGCGTTTGCTTAGCAGCAGCAGGTTCAAAGGAGAGAGCACAGTATAGCGTTCTACACAATAGCAGTTCACTTGACTACTTCCTCTGGAAAGAATGGTTGCAACATTTGTCAATTACTGGTAGCAGATAGGTCAGGAAGTGGTCAATGTTCTTTTAAAGAGATTTACATGATCGAGGCACAACCAGGATGCTGTGAGGAGTGACAATAGTTAATCCATCTACACTCTTTCCCAGGGAACTCTGAACACGTTTTTTTATAACTGCTAAACTGTGGCCTCGTTGTATTCTTGTTTGTTAGATTAGCTCTTTAGATCAATAAACCTGACAGGGAAAAGTGACGCAACGCAGACAGATTCTTGGTAACTGCGGTCGGGTCGACAATGTCAAGTATTCACTCGGGCTCTGATCCTTCTCACTCTTAAGAATGCTCTTTGTAACCACTTTGACAAGAGAACAGTAGAAGCAGCAGAGGAAAGAGCCAAGCTCGTGAATTCTCAGGCGATGATGGGAACACATCTTGAACCAAGATGAATGGATTCAAAGTGAGGCCAGGATTATACATCAAAGCCTGCGTCACGCACGGCTGCAGCGGTGGCGTTGGCCGTGCCAGCAGCACTTTGTTGGGCAATGATGAGGAAAACATCAAAAAATAATCACACTGCAGGACAATAGATGTGTTTGATAAGGATTCCTGATCTGTATGCCAAAAAACAGGAATCCCTCCAGAACGGTGAAAAAACCTTTCAGAGAGGAGACTCTTGTGTTCTCCTACCTTGCCCTGATCTCGTCTTTCAGATCTGTGCGCCTGCTATAATCCTGCTGCCCTAAAACCCAACCTCCATTTTATGTCTCTTTCTGGCTGAGGAGCTCCGAGTGGCCCTTCTTTTATGCCCTGGCTGTGTCCCGGGTGCTTAACTACACTCTGTGCTGTTTACGATTCCCCAGCTGCTGCCCCGCCGACTGTATCAATTCAGCGAGGATAGTAAAAGCCGGCTCTAGCCCCTCTTCCAGGTTACACACCTATCAACTTCACCGTGATGCTGACCCCCTGGCCAGCACATTACTGACTCCCGTGACGACTGCTCGTATATGTGTCTCCCTGAGTGTGTCAGGGTGAGTGATTCAGTGTGCTAGCTGACTCTTCAGTAAGCCAAAAAGGCTGTGTGCGTTTGTATTTCCTTTAGTGTTTGGTGTGTGTGTGTATGTGTGTGTGCGTATTAATGTCCACAGTTTCTTGTAAAGTTTACTGTTTGCTCTATCCTCAGCTGTGCAAATTAATCTGTATGTCCGTGTGTGTGTTTGTGCATGTGTGTGTGTGCGTGTGTGTGTGTGTATTTGTGGAGTCTGAGCCCAGTAGGTGTTGATTGGCTTCATCACGGCCAGCAGTTTCTCCCTCCTCCCCTGGGTTAGGTCCTCTCTGCCTCCCGCTCTGATTGGTCCTCCTCTCTGGACTAACGGGGTTGCCTTAACGCAGGGTGTAGATCCTCATCTGCTGTCAGTCCTTCACCAGGGCTTTCCAGGCCTCGCGGCTTACTAATAGGCTGTTGGGTGTTGTTCTGTAACGTTGTAGCCTTAACGCGCTGTGTCTTACCTTCGCCGGCGTGATACTCGGCCAGGGTTTCTGTCATTGCCGCGGGCTGTGTGGCATGGTGGCACGAGAGGTGTTCAAGACGCCGTGTCTACGTGGGCCGCTTTTGTTTACTGCTCTAATTTTATGCATCAAACAAAACC